>NW_027496311.1:0-172247 GCF_021521415.1 Bidens hawaiensis
CTTAAAATTTAACCTTATGTATTGTTTAAGGAAAACAAGAGACATGCTATTTTTTTTAACTAAAGGAAAACAACCATACACTTCTTTTTAAATGAATTATAGAATTGTTTTGTTAATCATTGGTTTGATGATGATGATAAACCAATACCGGTTTTTTTTTGCTATTTTTCTTTTCTTTCTAAATACTATATATATATATATATATATATATATATATATATATATATATATATATATATATATATTAATATATGCAAATGAACTGTATTTTAGCAAACCAGAAACCATAACCACCTCAAAAATAAGTTACCACTTTAACTTGTTATTTTTAATACTCGCTTTTATATATATGAACTTGCAACTATAAACACATTATTTTTATTTATTTATTAAACGTATTTTCCGATTTAAGATTAATGAATAAATGAACTCTAACTCATCCAACCGCAAGCCTTCGTTAATTAATAACAACAATAATAATAAATAGTAATAATAATAATAATGGTTCAAACCCCAAAAGACTCCGAATCCTTTTAAATCCATTAATAACCATTATGTCGTATTGCATTATTTTATGCTCTCTAGCTTACTTATATTGTTTACAAATATAATAATCTTATAATTACGATTTTACTTAAACCCTATCAAATCCCAAATCCGTCATAAGTCTTGTAGTTGTAATTATTTCGTTATAATTAACTTATATTATCGTTAACAATTAGGAACTTTGTCAACGTATCCCAAGACTCAACCGCTTTTATCTTAATTTTATTGTCATCTCATCTTCGTTAATCCGCTCGTCAAGGTGAGTTTACATACCCCCTTTTTCCATCTTTATGTTTTGGGGATAGCATGTATACCTTATTAACTTTACTAATGTTTTATTTCCTCACCTATTCAAAACACAATTCAATTTATGACTATGTGTGATTATTGCATGCCTTATGATTATGCTCTATGTGCTTAAGTGTTTATTTTATGTTTGGTGGTTGGTATCGCATCCTCATCTATTTCTCATCTAGTATGATCATACACTTACCTAAGTACATTGATTTTGAATCAATAGGAACGGGTCCACATCAATTTAGTTGTTTACATTTTCATAATTCACCATTTACATATGAATTGTGATTTACCTATATACACATACAACTAAAACTTATGTATTCTCACCAACATTCGCGTTGACAAACTCTATTTTTATACATGTTACAGGTTCAAGTATTTGATATATTCAAGATTGAAGATAGTTAGTTGACCTTAGGATATTTATTCAAATTACAAGTTATGATGTATTTACTTATTGTAATTGTGTACTTGTTTAATGTTAATAAAGTTAAATAATTATTGTCACTTTAATTAGTGTCTTTTGAGTTACTGTCCAATCAATGTGTTACGCCCCGGCATGTTCCGCCTTTGGTCGGGGTGTGACATATTTCAACTACCTACTTGACTTTTGATACATTTTAGAATTTTGAACGTTTTAATACATTTCTAACATCGCATTTATCTCAATTAATTATATGCTTCACTTTAATTTAGAATTTATTATTTACTCAAATTTCCATTATTGATAATTCAAATTACTTACTTCCTAATATTTATAATGATTTTATGAAAAGAAAAAAAAAAGGAAAAATCCACTAATTCTCAATTTAATCTAATTTAATTACCTACTTTATATTTTATCTAATTTTAAAGATTTAATTGGAATAGGACTATCTTGGTGATTCAGGAATATCCGTTTCCCACTTTAATCTACAGTAGGAACTCTATAAAATAATACACTTGGAATCACCAAAATTTATTAATTAAAAGAGTTATTAATTTATAGTAGAATGTTCTGACTCACCCAGAAGAAAATGTAGTTGCACAGTTGTTGACTGATGAAGAAATTATTGAAAGCGTTATTGGAATTAATAAAGATGATATCGATGAAGAAGATGATGAAAGTTCTATAATAGAGCCCCCTTCGCGAAACGAAGCTATTAAAGCAGCAATCACATTGAACAATTTCTTGTTGAGCTATGAGAAAACAACACCAGAAGTTCTTACCATGCTAAGGAAAACTAAAGACGAGATTCAAGGGGAAATTGATTTCAACAAAAAACAAAAGACAATTGAGTCATTTTCCAATAAACCTTCATAAATCATTCATGTAATATGCTATATATAAGGAATTATTAATTTATATTTTATATGGGGTCTAAAAAAATTATCAAAAATGTATTATCTTATAATTTTAGCGAATTATTAATTTAGCACCCTATCCCCGAGTCGGGACCGGCAAAAAATATTATCTTAGAGAGTTATAAATAATCGAGTATTAATTTATCGAGTTTCTACTGTATTTACAATTTAATTCAAGTACGTATATTTTCGCATTATCATTGATATTTAAATTATTAATTACTAATTATTATAATATTTTAGAACATCTTAATCGAATTAATCTAATCCCAAAGTCACAAACTTGAAAAGCTATAATTTTATAATTAATTTCTCTTTAAACTCATAAGTACTTAAATTAAATAAACTCGACTCACCAAAATTTTCGTTAACTATGTTTAAACTTATATTCTCGATCTTAAGAACTTCATTCCTAAAGAATACGATTTTAAAGGACTCCCGCATGCCATTAACTATTTGTTATAAATTAAACCATTGCGTAATTAATCCCCTGAGTAAAGTTTCCTTTATTGAAGTTAATCTACTAGGATCTTGTATGTCCATCTCATTTCCTTAATCTCGAGTATCACAATAACATATGTTTCACCAAATCTATTTTTAAAAGCAAAAGAGGTTTTTGAAATCTCACGGTTTTACTAATTCAACTTAAACATTTATTAATTTTAATTTGAAATTATATTTAGAATTATCAAACATTTGTTTTCTCTTAAAAATTTTATTTCAAAACGTTTGTTCCTTACAAAATGATGATTATAAATGTTTTATAACCAACATGATGGAACGAATTATGCGGACCATCCGACGATAAGAGTAATTATGGATGCATACATAATTATTCAAGTCCTCGTATGGGAATCATAATGCGTTCAATTGTGTGTCATGATGTAGAACCGAAAGTAATATTGGTAACGGTACGAATGTTGAGATGATAAGGACATGGTGGATAAGACGCTGGTACATCCTATATATAAGTGCCCTTATCGGATTGTCATTCGAAGCGTTGCTTTGGTCATTAAAAGTTCTATGTTATGATATTTTCCTAAAAAGTATAAATTATTTTCAAAACGATAATGTTTTGGTTTTCCTTAATTTCAGGACGAAATTCCCTAAAGTAGGGGAGACTTTAACATTTCGGATTTTTCAAACCCGTATTCGTTTACTCATATCCCGGCCCGGGAATGTTTTAGATTATTATTATTAATCAAGAATCAAATATTTAAGTTTTTAATGTTCATATTTTACCCCTCAGGCTTTAGATAATGTTTATTTCTTATTTCTTTCATAATTAGTTCAATAATTAGCCAAATATCAAACTTCAAGAACCAATATCGTCAAAAATCCAAACTCCACCTCCTTGCACCTGGGGCGCCGCGCGGCGGGCTGCCCACCTTGGTCGCGCGCCGCTATGGACCATCTGCACTGGTTTTGGGGTTCGATTTCGTTTATTAGCTCGTTTAAGGTATAAATCATGTATATTAAGCATGTTTGAGTGAATTAAGGTCCAAGAAATCATAGTATAACTAAATTGCATATCCCTAATCGTTTCTTACAGCCCAAGATCAAATCTTACAGATTATTTCATTGATTCTCTCATTAAAAACATATATACTTGCTTAAACGAGTAAAAAGCCCATAAATAGTTTGTTTTTGTAATCTCTATATAAAGAACCCCTAATCTGTGACATCTGCCCCGATCCGACCCGACCCAGGTACCCGTTCCCCTTATCCGATCTCTTTCTTTTATGATTTAATATTTATTTATACTTATATTTTACTTTTAATAATAATAATAATATATTTTCCTTCCGCCTCTTTCTCTCTCTTTCTTTCCGCCGTCCCGTCCCTCTTCTTCTCTCTTTCCGCCTTCTTTTCCCTCTTCTCGCCGTCCGCCCTTACGCCTTGTTTCCCTCTTTTTCTTCTAACTCTTGTTTGCCCTTTGTTCCTTCCCGCCTAAGGTTGTCTGCGCAGCTCCACGCGCCAGACTCCTTACAAGGAAGCCTGCGTGAAGACCATCTGTTACAGCGATACGCGAGACGAACTCTTCTCGCAGCGCGCTAAGAATTGTAATTCTTCTCGCAGCGCGCTAAGAACGGTAGTTCTTCCCGCGACGCGCTAAGGATTTGTAGTTCTTCTCGCAGCGCGCTAAGAATCGTAGTTCATCCCTCGACGCGCGAAGAATTATAGTTCTTCCCGCGGCGCGCTAGGAATTTTAGTTCCTCCCGCGGCGCGCTAAGAAATGTGATTCTTCCCGCGGCGCGCTTAGAAATGTAGTTCTTTCCGCGACGCGTTAAGGTTGGTTCTGTCTGCCTTCGCGCTCGCGCTCTCTTGGCCTTCTGTGTCTGCCTTCGCGCTCAAGCCTTCTTGCGCTAAACCCTTTGAGTTTTCTTCTGTTTAATCTAGCCGTTTGCTTTGTGTTGTCTTATCTTTTGTGCTGTTGACCTAATCTGCTTTATGTCTGAAAAGCCACTTTTGGCGCAGCATGCGCACCAACCCCATTGGTTGGCAGAAAAAGTGACTAACATTATCTTTGGAGATCTGCTTTTTCCATGCTTTGACCAGTACCTTTATCTGATCCGCCCATGCCTTTTTACTGTTACCTGTCAGCTTTTTCTCTTTTTCCCTGCTGCCATATCTTTTGATATCTTTTGCTTTTGGAATCTTTTACTTTTTGAGATCTTTTCCCCTTTTCTAGGGATTGTGTTCCCTAGGGTTTCTCTATAAATAATAATATTATTTTTCCTAACACCACACACACAAGCACTTAATCTCTCATGTTCTTCCTTGCTCTCTGCCGTTGATCCTCTGCCGTCTCTCCCCTTGCCTCCGTATTCCTCCCTGTTCTGCCCTGCTTTTCCGGTAACATATTATATATAATAATTTACTTATTAATTATGCTAACTTGTAATCAAGACTTAAAACAAATCATTAAAACAATAATCTTATTTATAGGTTAACTTGTACTTGTTTAAAGTTGGTTCTTGCATTATCTTACACCGCATCGTTTATCAAGTGAGTAATCTCGTACCTAATCCCTTTTTATTTTTAATGTTTTGGGATGTTCATGTGTTCGTACAAACTTGAGTCTTAAACTGGTTTATGAACTTTAGTCGCGCAGTATCCCATGTGTTGAGGACGTTTACTTGGCTGTTTATTTGTATGTGTGTATCATTAACCGCTTTGTTCGGCCTATTCCGCAGTTTTCATGGATCCATTAGATGAACACGGGAGACCTATCGTTTACGGTTTTCTTTGTTTACACTTGCACAGATGTTTTCTCGTTTTTTGTGCTCAATTGGGAGCACGGATTGAACTATGAACTATGAGCTATGATCTATTTAGGCTTGATCACAATCTGATTGCACCCTTGTTAAACACCAGACATACACGTGTTGCGCGCAGATTTATTGTTATCTATGTATTGTATTAAACTTGATTTCTCACCAACACGCAAGTGTTTGACGTTTATTTTAACACATGTTCAGGTTTGCAGTAGCTGTTTTGGAGCTTGTGGACACGTAGGAAGTTTTCTTTATTTTGGGCCTAGATTAAAATGTATCAAGACAAGTTTTTGCTGTTCGAATATTATGATTTATAATATATTGATTTATGATGATTTATGTTATTGTGTTTACTTTGCGCGACGCGCGAATGAATGTATTTATTAAATATTGACACCCAATAGTGTCACGAGTAATGAAACAATATGTGGCGCCCCGATGTATAATCCGCCTTTGGTCGGGGTGTTACAGATTGGTATCAGAGCTCGTTGACTTTAGGATAGGTGGTTAGACGTAACGGCCTAGAATACCTAAGAGTCCCTTCTCGCGCATGAGAGAAATCTCATGTTTGCGCGCTTATTGTTAATTACTCGTTATTTATGAATATGCTCGCGCTTGCGCAGTATGTGATCTTATGTTTTATTTCGCGATATTTCGATTTTTAATTGAATTTCGATTTTTATTGATTTTTCTTACATATTCGTTTGTTGGATTTGAAAATCCGAAAAGTCATGGTGATACATGAATAGTTGATTTTCAATTTCCATTTACGATTATGTTCTGAGGTTGGAGACTTGAAAAGTCATGGTGATACATGAATTGTCAACCTCCAATACTCATTTTCTTGTATATTTTATATTGAAGATTGAAAAGTCATGGTGATACATGAATCGTCAATCTCCAATACTCGTTTGCTCGTATATTTTAAATTGGGAATTCGGAAAGTCATGGTGATACATGAATTGTCGATTCTTGATTCGAATTCGTTACCTTTATTAAGTCTGCATTTAGGGTCATTTATTTTACTTTAACTTTGGACAGTAACTGACTCCGTGAAACCAAGCTTTTCGAGGTTATACTTTGCGCTAAAACCAAGATATTAACTAAAATTAAAACTTTTATAGAATGCCTCCGCTATCAGCTCGCCATCTCAAGAAGAAAGAAGCCGCGCGCAGACGTTCCCAGCAACGTTCCCAGGAAATGGCCGCCGCAATAGCCCAAGCCTTAAACCAAAACAATGCTAACACCTCTGGTTACAACATTAAGTCCTTTAACGCGGGTAACCCTCCAAAGTTCACAGGTCTTGAAGGAGCCACCGTGATGCTCCAGTGGCTTGAGAAAATAGAAAACACTTTCCTCCACACCCAATGCCCCTCAGACAGACGAACCCTATATGCTTCCAGTGTCCTGGAATCTAGAGCGCTTACATGGTGGAATGGAGTAGCTCATGCGCGTGGCGCAGAAACTGCTTCCAACATGCCCTGGGAGGAGTTCAAGGAAATTCTGACGCGAGAATTCTGCCCTCCCAACGAAGTTAAGCGCTTGGAGGAAGAATTCTAGAACTTGAAGCAATACAGCGGTGAAGCGCGCGAGTACGCGACGCGTTTCCATGAACTAAGCCTGCTTGTCCCTCACCTTGTTACCTCTTCCCGCCGAGCCATCGAGAAATTCCTTGGGGGTCTCCCCATGGAAATTCAAGATTCTGTATGGGCCAGAAACCCAGTAACCCTCTCTGACGCCATCGAGTTGGCCGCTGTGCTCAGCGACAACCATGTCAGAGCAGGAACCCTGTTCCTGCGGGGATCTGAGAAGACCAAACTCACCAAGACTGTTCCTGAACCAACAGAAACCAAACCAGAACCCTCAAACCGTAACAACCTCAAGCGCAGGCGCAAAGCCTATGCGCTTACCAACCCGCCCATTGTCCAGCAACCCATCTACCAACCTCCAGCTTACGCGCCTAACCCTCTGTCAGCCTACCCAACACCTCCTGTAGTCCATAACTATGCCTTAACCAATCCCGCACTCCCTGCCCCGCCACTTAAGAAACCTTACACAGGAAATCAACCCTTTTGCCCAACCTGTAGACTTCACCACCCAACCCAAACCCCGTGTCGACAATGCAACCGATGTGGCCACGTTGGTCACTCTGCCGAATACTGTAGAGTCCCTCCCGCCAACCCAATTGCGCCAACACCACCAGTCTACCCGCAGAACCCACAACCAACCTACCAAAACCCACGACCCAGGTCGTGCTATAACTGCGGTGATCCCAGTCATTTCCGGAACGCGTGCCCGAGACTACAAGTGCAAATCACACAAGCGAATCCGGTGAACCAGATTTCGAACCAAGTGACACGCGGACGAGCTTTTAACATAACCGCGCACCAAGCGCAAGCGAATAATGACGTAGTTAATGGTACATTTTTGCTTAACGGATTTTATGCTTCTGTACTTTTTGATACTGGCGCCGATCGAAGTTTTATTTCTCGCGCGTTTGAGCAGAAACTTGCGCGAACCGCGCAACGATTTAAAAGAAAATTTTTCAGTTGAATTGGCTAATGGTGAAACTGTTTTAATTAACTCAGTGATTAAAGATTGCACGCTTAACCTTAACGAAAACGATGTTCTGATCGACCTCATCCCCATGCCTCTTGGAAGCTTTGATGTTATTATTGGTATGGACTGGCTTACGCATAATCGCGCCGAAGTTATTTGCGCCAAGAAGTTGATTCGCATACCTCGAGAAAATGGTGATCTTCACATCTACGGCGAAAAACCCTCCCGCGGTCTTAAACTTATGTCTTGCGCCGAAGCCCGAAGGCTCATGAGGAAAAGGTGTATTGCATTCTTAGCCCATGTGGTTAAACCCGATGAAGGAAAGAAGAAGCTTCGCGATATCCCTGTTGTGCGCGATTTTCCTGAAGTTTTTCCTGATGATCTTCCTGGTATCCCTCCCGCTCGTGAAGTCGAGTTCCGTATTGATCTTGTCCCTGGTGCTTCCCCCGTAGCTAAATCTCCTTACCGTCTTGCGCCCGCTGAGATGCAAGAATTGGCAAGCCAACTTCAAGAGTTGACTGCTAAAGGATTCATTCGCCCTAGCTCTTCGCCCTGGGGTGCTCCGGTGTTGTTCGTTAAAAAGAAAGATGGATCGTTTCGCATGTGTATTGATTACCGCGAGTTGAACAAACTCACCATTAAAAACCGGTACCCCTTACCGCGTATTGACGACCTCTTTGATCAACTCCAAGGTGCCTCTTGTTTCTCGAAGATTGATCTCCGCTCTGGCTATCACCAGTTGCGCATTCGCGATGAAGATGTTCCGAAGACTGCTTTTCGAACTCGTTATGGCCATTTTGAATTCTTGGTCATGTCCTTCGGTTTGACCAACGCACCCGCCGTTTTCATGGATCTAATGAATCGGGTGTGTAGGCCTTTCTTGGATAAATTCGTGATTGTGTTTATCGATGACGTTCTGATTTATTCTAAGACCAAGGCCGAGCATGAGCAACATCTTCGGTTGGTGTTGCAAAAGCTTCGAACCGAGCAGCTCTATGCTAAGCTTTCCAAGTGTGAATTCTGGTCTGATGAAGTACAGTTTCTTGGTCATGTTGTAAATAAGATGGGTATTCATGTCGACCCATCCAAGATTGAAGCAATCAAGAACTGGATTACGCCATCCACTCCTTCCGAAATCCGTTCCTTTCTGGGCTTAGCTGGTTACTACCGGCGATTTATTTCGAACTTCTCAAAGATCGCATTGCCTTTAACAGCTCTAACGCATAAAGGTAAACCGTATATTTGGGGCTCGAAGCAAGAAGAAGCCTTTCTGACGCTCAAGCGTTTGTTGTGTGAAGCTCCTGTTCTTGCGCTACCTGAGGGTAATGATGATTTTGTCGTGTACTGCGATGCCTCCAACCAAGGTCTCGGTTGTGTTCTTATGCAACGAGGCAAGGTTATCGCTTACGCATCAAGGCAACTCAAGGTTCACGAAAAGAATTATACAACTCACGACCTCGAACTTGGTGCAGTTGTTTTTGCCTTGAAGATCTGGAGACACTACCTTTATGGTACTAAGTGTATCCTCTACACTGACCATAAAAGCCTTCAGCATATCTTTGATCAGAAGGAACTTAACATGAGGCAACGCCGATGGAACGAACTCATCAGCGATTACGATTGTGAGATCCGGTATCATCCTGGTAAGGCTAATGTGGTAGCCGATGCGCTCAGCCGAAAACCCTGCCAACTTAACTGTATCTTGCCGCGCACCCAGCTTCACTTCGCGCCGATTCAAAGCAACCTTGAATCGCGTATTCGTGACGCGCAAGCCGCATCCATCAGTAATGGTAGCCTTCGCGCCGAGTTAGCGTGTGGCGCGGAAGCGCATTTTGTGCCCAATCTGAGTGGAATTCTCTGCTATCTCAATCGCATCTGGATTCCCTTTGATGAGAATCTTCGCGCCGATATCCTGAGTGAAGCGCATAAATCTCGATATTCCGTTCATCCTGGCGCTGATAAGATGTACAAGGATTTGCGCATTACTTATTGGTGGCCCGGTATGAAAAAGGATATTGCTATGTTCGTAGCTAAATGCCTGACTTGTTCTAAGGTAAAAGCTGAACACCAACGCCCATCTGGTTTGCTCGAACAACCAGAGATTCCTACGTGGAAATGGGAATGTGTATCGATGGACTTTATTACCAAGTTACCTTTGACAGCAAGCAAACATGATAGCATTTGGGTAATAGTGGATCGTTTGACTAAGTCTGCTCACTTTCTGCCCATTCGTGAAAACTACCGTGTTGAGCAACTCGCGCAGCTTTATGTCAAGGAAATTGTCTGCCGCCATGGTACTCCTTTGAGCATCATATCCGATCGCGATGGCCGTTTTATATCTCGCTTTTGGAAATCTCTCCAATCTGCCCTAGGAACTCGCTTGGACATGAGTACGGCATATCATCCTCAGACTGACGGACAGTCTGAGCGAACTATTCAAACTCTTGAGGATATGCTCCGATCTTGTGTTCTTGATTTTGGAGGTAATTGGGATTCGCACCTGCCTTTGATTGAGTTCTCTTATAATAACAGCTATCATTCCAGTATTGGTATGGCTCCATTTGAAGCACTTTACGGTCGTAAGTGCCGCTCCCCGATTTGTTGGAGCGAAGTGGGCTAAGCTCAAATCACAGGACCCGAACTTGTTCAAGAGACAACCGATAAAATCGCCAAGATCCGTGATCATCTGCTGACTGCCAGAAGCCGACAGAAGAGTTACGCAGATCGTAGGCGGAAGCCTCTCGAATTTCAAGTTGGTGATCTTGTTCTCCTCAAAGTGTCGCCCTGGAAGGGTGTTGTCCGCTTTGGGAAGAAATGTAAGCTTGCTCCTCGTTATGTTGGTCCATTCAAGATTCTCGCGCGTGTAGGAAAAGTTGCCTACAGACTAGACCTGCCGCCCGCGCTCAGTAATGTGCATCCAACGTTCCATGTATCCAATCTCAAGAAGTGTTTAGCTGACGAGAACCTTCACATTCCACTTGATGAGGTTCAAGTTGATGAAACTATGCATTTCGTTGAGAAGCCTGTTGAGATTATGGATCGCGAGGTTAAGCAAACCAAGCGCAGTCGTATCCCTATCGTGAAAGTTCGCTGGGAGTCCAAGCGCGGAGCCGAGTTTACATGGGAAAGGGAAGATCAAATGAAGATCAAGTACCCGCACCTGTTCTCTGCGCAACCTACTTCGAGATAAATTTCGGGACGAAATTTCTTAAAGTAGGGGAGACTGTGACATCTGCCCCGATCCGACCCGACCCAGGTACCCGTTTCCCTTATCCGATCTCTTTCTTTTATGATTTAATATTTATTTATACTTATATTTTACTTTTAATAATAATAATATATTTTCCTTCCCGCCTCTTTCTCTCTCTTTCTTTCCGCCGTCCCGTCCCTCTTCTTCTCTCTTTCCGCCTTCTTTTCCCTCTTGTCGCCGTCCCGCCCTTACGCCTTGTTTCCCTCTTTTTCTTCTAACTCTTTGTTTGCCCTTTGTTCCTTCCCGCCTAAGGTTGTCTGCGCAGCTCCACGCGCCAGACTCCTTACAAGGAAGCCTGCGTGAAGACCATCTGTTACAGCGATACGCGAGACGAACTCTTCTCGCAGCGCGCTAAGAATTGTAATTCTTCTCGCAGCGCGCTAAGAACGGTAGTTCTTCCCGCGACGCGCTAAGGATTTGTAGTTCTTCTCGCAGCGCGCTAAGAATCGTAGTTCATCCCTCGACGCGCGAAGAATTATAGTTCTTCCCGCGGCGCGCTAGGAATTTTAGTTCCTCCCGCGGCGCGCTAAGAAATGTGATTCTTCCCGCGGCGCGCTTAGAAATGTAGTTCTTTCCGCGACGCGTTAAGGTTGGTTCTGTCTGCCTTCGCGCTCGCGCTCTCTTGGCCTTCTGTGTCTGCCTTCGCGCTCAAGCCTTCTCGCGCTAAACCCTTTGAGTTTTCTTCTGTTTAATCTAGCCGTTTGCTTTTGTGTTGTCTTATCTTTTGTGCTGTTGACCTAATCTGCTTTATGTCTGAAAAGCCACTTTTGGCGCAGCATGCGCACCAACCCCATTGGTTGGCAGAAAAAGTGACTAAAATTATCTTTGGAGATCTGCTTTTTCCATGCTTTGACCAGTACCTTTATCTGATCCGCCCATGCCTTTTTACTGTTACCTGTCAGCTTTTTCTCTTTTTCCCTGCTGCCATATCTTTTGATATCTTTTGCTTTTGGAATCTTTTACTTTTTGAGATCTTTTCCCCTTTTCTAGGGATTGTGTTCCCTAGGGTTTCTCTATAAATAATAATATTATTTTTCCTAACACCACACACACAAGCACTTAATCTCTCATGTTCTTCCTTGCTCTCTGCCGTTGATCCTCTGCCGTCTCTCCCCTTGCCTCCGTATTCCTCCCTGTTCTGCCCTGCTTTTCCGGTAACATATTATATATAATAATTTACTTATTAATTATGCTAACTTGTAATCAAGACTTAAAACAAATCATTAAAACAATAATCTTATTTATAGGTTAACTTGTACTTGTTTAAAGTTGGTTCTTGCATTATCTTACATCGCATCGTTTATCAAGTGAGTAATCTCGTACCTAATCCCTTTTTATTTTTAATGTTTTGGGATGTTCATGTGTTCGTACAAACTTGAGTCTTAAACTGGTTTATGAACTTTAGTCGCGCAGTATCCCATGTGTTGAGGACGTTTACTTGGCTGTTTATTTGTATGTGTGTATCATTAACCGCTTTGTTCGGCCTATTCCGCAGTTTTCATGGATCCATTAGATGAACACGGGAGACCTATCGTTTACGGTTTTCTTTGTTTACACTTGCACAGATGTTTTCTCGTTCTTTGTGCTCAATTGGGAGCACGGATTGAACTATGAACTATGAGCTATGATCTATTTAGGCTTGATCACAATCTGATTGCACCCTTGTTAAACACCAGACATACACGTGTTGCGCGCAGATTTATTGTTATCTATGTATTGTATTAAACTTGATTTCTCACCAACACGCAAGTGTTTGACGTTTATTTTAACACATGTTCAGGTTTGCAGTAGCTGTTTTGGAGCTTGTGGACACGTAGGAAGTTTTCTTTATTTTGGGCCTAGATTAAAATGTATCAAGACAAGTTTTTGCTGTTCGAATATTATGATTTATAATATATTGATTTATGATGATTTATGTTATTGTGTTTACTTTGCGCGACGCGCGAATGAATGTATTTATTAAATATTGACACCCAATAGTGTCACGAGTAATGAAACAATATGTGGCGCCCCGATGTATAATCCGCCTTTGGTCGGGGTGTTACATAATCTCCTGCCATAACACTTTACACAAACCCTAGAGGAGCCTTCTCAGCCATCATTAGCCTCTGATCATCCTCAAATCCGTCGGTTTTTGCTTATTGGTTGAAGAATCAAGACTTGTTCGTTAACTTTGCTTGCTTTAGGACCTTTGACTTCTGTTTCTCATCGATCCATTCACTTTCCGGGTAAGTTGTAAACATAGGAATCGTTCATATACGTTCCCTAGTCAAGAACCTTCAATCAATTTCGGTGATTGAAGGGTGTTGACTGGTCAATTCGCTTAAAACCCGTTAAAGGGCGAAAAAGTCAACAAGTTTGACTTTACGTTTTCTCGTGCTTCTGGTCAGATTCAATGTTCGGTCCAGAAAACTTTTATTCTCGTAACGAAATTTTAAGGCTACTGACCAAAACTCGACTCCCGACTCGCTGTTCGGATTCTGGTCAGTACCAGCTCGCTTAAATCTTCAATATAACATAACCGAGTTCTAAACGTCCGTATGGATTGATTCCAGCGGCATTAAGTTCGTTTTTACTTATATTATCATATCTCAAAGTTTCAGGTTCTAATCATTAATCTCGTTCGACACATAGTGGACGACTCGCTTAATCTTTAGTTCGTTTATCTTAATTAATAATCACTTACCTTTAATCTACGGTGAGTTTTATCATTCCCCTATTTTACTCAATTTTCACAAACGTTTTGGGGACATATGCGTATATCATACTATACATACATATCTATATATCATACATATCAAAAATAGCAAACGTGTAATTGTGTGTGATTAATCAAATCTACTTGTTATGTGCTTACTTGTTTTTGTGCGCATTCGTGCTCGGAGAGGTCTCGCATATCCCCATGTATTGGGTTCTCATTCTATTGACCACCGCCCGATTCGCTTGGCAATGGTCTTACTCCATTTATTTGCTTATAGTTGATTTACCGGCGCCCGATTCGCTTGACAATGGTTTAGTCGACAACTTATTTGCTTATGGTTTGATTTCATTACCACATTTATTACGTTTTGCTTATTTATTATATTAACATTATTTTTTGTGTCAAAATTGATGATAGACTCGCTCAACTTATTTGTTGACAAAACTCCATTTTCTACGCATATGCAGGTTGCCTGAGTTGAAGGATGGACACTTAAAAAGACCTTAGGGTTATATTGAAGACAAACTTGAATTTAAATGATTGTATTTATTTATTTGAATTGTTTAGTTGTATTTGATTATTGTGTGTGTTATTTGAACAAAATAATTAATTAGATATTGGCATTTATATTTATGTAGTATCTTCGAGCTGTGAGCAATTGGATCACGCCCCGGCATTTCCGTCTTAGGTTGGGGTGACACCAAAGCAGAACCGTTGCATCATAGCTCCAAAAAGTCTAAACCCTAGAGTTCAATGAATATAATTATAGTACACACACTAGGATAAATTTAAGCACGCTCCCAAGAAAGAGTATTGTAACAATCGCAATTTTTCGAACCTGAAAACCCAGCCCGTTAAAATTTTTTTTTCTTTTTTTAGGTCTATTGTTATTAATTCAAATTAATAAATTTATTATCTTTATGCCTTTGATCATTTATTTCATAACACCCGAATTAGTTTCGTTTATTTAATAAATATTAAAAACTATCGCGAATATGCAAAAATCCACCCTAGACTATGGTTTAACCTCTTTTGTTTCCACTCTCAAACACAAAGGACCAAAAAGCAAATTTTATTCAAATCTTCCCTTTCCCTCTTTCTATTCCCGTCACCATACCCCCTCCCCTCGTGATTATAGCCACAAATCAAGCCTAAATTTCCTGGATTGGATTCATTTACGTGTTTCTTGTACATTACGAGATCAAAGGATATGGTAAGGTGACCAATTGATAGCTAATAACTACTGATTTCACGCTATTCCGAATCGTGGCTGTGTTGAACTCTAAACCCTATAAATACACGATAATAACTCAATTAACTCATCATACACCATATCTACATCGTCTCGAATCAAAACCCTAAACCAATTTTAGCCCAGAAGTTGTTCCAGATCAAGTTTTGGATTACGTTCTAGCCATCAACCCTAACTCGCTGCTTACATTCAATCTGTGATCATATCGAACAATTGATTAAGGGATTCAGGTCGTTGTTGCAGCATCTTCAAAATTCCTAAATCAATTTTAACTTACAAATGGTGTAAAGGCCTCAATTAAATTCTAGGGTTCTTGAGGTTAGTTTTTTTTTGTTAAGATGCTTGTATACATATTTTATGTTTCATTTTCTTAACGTGTTAGACACCTGCCCTAATGTCAGGTGCATGTTTCCCTTAAGCCTCGAACCGGCCTGGGCCGCAGGTTCGAGTTCCCCCAGGCCCGGTTTTGTTTCATTTTTTTTAAATCTAATTTTTCTTTCTTTATTATTATATATTATGTATATAACTAATATTATTTTTAATCATTGAACGAACCGACCCCGCTAAGCTCTCAAAAGATTTTTTTTTTTTTCGACCCCGCTAAGCTCTCAAAAGATTTTTTTTTTTTCGTTAAGCTTTTTCGGGTGTATGCATACATATATATATATATAATATTTAACGTAAAAATGTATATAGTTTTGCTTATCTAACAAACCAATACGCTAAACTTTCAACATTAAGTGTTCTTTTAAACATTTTCATATATATATTATAATTATAAATATATATGTTTCCTATCAAGTAAATAATAAATCTAAGTTTTTATACTCATAAATAAATCAATTATTGTCAAAATTTTAAAAACGAGATCTTTTGGTTTTAATGTATAAATATACGTAATAGTAAACTGACGATCAATTATAATATATATATATATATCGAGTCTCGTTATCGCCTATTTTAAGGTGAGTAATCACATCCTTTTTTTTCTCTATTTTATTTTGGGGGCATTATGCACATTATAAATTAATTATTATACTATTATACTCAAACCAATTCCATTATTTGTGTGGTTGTGATATTGCTCAATTGATTGTTGATTGCTATATGAATTATGTGTTTACTGCTGTATGTTTGGTTGGTATCTCATCCTCATCCTCATAGTATTATCATACGCCGGTAGACATGTCCGAATCTAGTGACATGTTCGAAAAGACACTTTTGTTACTTTTATTTTATGTTGTTATTAGTTGCGAATTCGTCTGAGTAGACATGTCCATATTCTAGTGGCATGATTGAAAAGTCACTTATACTTGTTTATATTAATTGATGCTGTTAACGTACGTAAGGAATTGTATATTTCTCATATTAATATTATTATATTTATACCAAACTGTGAATTACTCGCTCAACATTGTTGACAAATTATTTTAGCGCATAATGCAGGTTGTTATAAGAAGTTATTTGAAGTGAAGACATAGATTGGACTTTAGGTTAAAAATTAGAAAGTTTAAATGTTGTATCAAATTCTTTTAAATTTATTTTCTTGTGTACGATTGATATGAATAAATAAATTTAGATATTGACACTTATTATTATTAGTGTCTTTGAGCTATGATACAGTTACGTCGCGCCCCGACATATTCCGCCGTTGGTTGGGGTGTGACAAGTATTAAGTCCAAAATTCCATCCGCAAAAAGGTGTCACGGAAGAAACAATGGACTGGGGGGACTTATATAGGTAGGGTAGTAAAACGACCCGCAAGCCCAAAAAAGATATCCGCGGATCACCAATAACACCAGCGGGTCATTAATAATACCCGCAGGAGAGACCCGCGGACCACAAAAAGCCCTGCACGAAGAAGAAAACAATAAGAATTCATACTTGGCGAGGAAAAACGCTTGTACTACTATAATCCTAGAAGATCGCTAAAACATTCCCTGACAATGGCGTTTACCCCTTTATGAAGAATACAAGGGAGGGCAACCAATGAGAGAGAGACAGTTGGGCACCTGGTAACAACCATGCACATGGCCAGCTATCACACCCTATCAAGGCATGACACGTGTCCATTAAGGTAGAAAAAGAATCTTCTGGATAATGACAACTATACCAATCACATTCCCCTATCCCCCGGCAATTAATACCTTCATCATCATAAGGTATTCATTCACACTCCACATAATACATCAATCACTCTTATACTTTCTCTCCTTACAGAACTGTACTTATTTTCATGCTGGAGGGTGGTTACGGGAAGACCCCCCCTCTTGTCCTTTTCGGAACGAGACTCACGGTGTTCTATTTTGCAGTATTCAGGTGGAATTCTGTTGGAGATCTGATTCATTCTCACTTTAGATTCATTTCGTAATTCGTACTCGGTGTAAATACAGATCCGATCCTCATTGGATTAGATCCGTGTTTCTTCAATTGTGAAAATATTTTAAAATTAAAAGTGCTTTTAAACATACAATTTTGCTATGAGCCTATGATTAATTTTCGGGAAAATTCCTAAAAGAGCCCTTTAATAGTGAGGGATTACAAATTTGTCTCGCCAAAATCATTTTTCTAGATTTGTCCCTCTTTTAACGCATCGTCAACGACATGTTAAGTAGTCCCGCCGACGAGATAGCTAGCACATGGTCAATGATGCGTTACGCATCCAAACACATGGTCAACAATGCGTTACGCATCCAAACACATGGTCAACGACGCGTTAAGCATCCAAACACATGGTCAACGATGCGTTAGCCATCTAAACACATGGTCAACGATGCGTTAGGCATCCAAACACATGGTCAACGATGCGTTAGGCCTCTTGTTTGTTTTTTTTAATATTATATTATCATAACTAATTTTACTTATATTTGGTTTTCTTTTATAACTTTTAATATGTAAAGTTTTATATAATTTCGAATATACCATTGAGACGTGTTTTTTTATCTGTCTGTTGACATAAGATTTTTTTTAAAACCATGTCGAATCAAATTTTATTGAATATTTCGATATTAATTTAATACCGCTCGGTTTTGAGTAAAGTTTATGTCGGTCTGTAAAAAAAAGCATGTCTCAACGGTATATTCGAAATTATATAAAACTTTATATATTAAAAGTTATAAAAGAAAACCAAATATATGTAAAATTAGTTATGATAATATAATATTAAAAAAAACAAACAAGAGGTCTAACGCATCGTTGACCATGTGTTAGCTATCTCGTCACAGGACTACTTAACACGTCGTCAACGATGCGTTAAAAGAGAGACAAATCTAGAAAAAAAAATTTGGAAGGACAAATTTGAAATATCTCAATTAAAAGTCTCTTTTGAGAATTTTTTCACATCTGACTACAGAAATACTTTATCATGATTTTTTTTTTTATTGAAATCACACAGCTTGGTATCCCAAGTCTGACATATCACATTGGAAGTTGAAAGGAAGTGAAGAACTAGGTAAAGTCTTTTTTAGATGGACCGCCAATTAATTAATGACATCTTAGAAAGAAAAGAGAACCGCCAATTAATTAATTACTCATAGGATGGAGACTATATCTATATTTTGTTTTACTTTATTTTTCTTGTTTCACTATTTCATTGACTCGCATTATAAGCTAACAAATTAACCAAACGCGCTACATTAGGTTTTATATTTCGTTTGCTTACATGTTGTAGCGCGTGACTTTGATAGTGCGGTATTGGTTGTTACATGATAAAAAAAAACAATGATACAAACGCGTTTCGATACTTTTTTGGTACGATTATATTTTTTGGTTTTCTCTTTCGTTTTCTTTAGCGAGGGCATCGAAACGGAAAAATTTTATGTCCAAGCTAGCTGTTGTGTTTGCAATATAAATATACATTACATTTTTTTTTTTTGAATAACCAAAGTTTTTTCCCCCGCCTATTTTACCCATTGTCTCAAGTAAGATTAAAACCCATAATCATTTAGTTGTAAGCTACACCCATTTGCCACTAGACCAAGCTAATTGTTGTAACATACATTACATGTAACAAAAAAATGATATGATTATTAGAATATAAAGCTAGTGAATAAATTCATTTGTCATGTAAACTTGATATAAAAGATAGAAACTCATCCAACAAATAAACTCAGTTTTTATTGAGACATTTTATCAAGCACTTGATGTTGGACAGGTTTCAAGTGTTTAGTTCATCATTCTAAGTAATCCAAATTCATCACATTTAGAGTCAGTTCACATTAGTGTCAACTGTCAACAATTCACCAAAAGTTATCATTTTCAAACTAAGATAATTACCCCAAATTCTTTATCTTCTACATTATAAAACCCCAAACTCAAGAGAATGAGAATCACTAAGCATCAAATTTCTTTAGTGAGGTCATTGAAACAGATAAAAAAATTTTACGTCCGAGCTAGCTAGTTGTATATGTTCAAAACATAAATATGCATTTCAGTTAACAAAAAATGGTATATGATTATTAGAATACTAGTTTGAGACCCGTGTATTACACGGGCAATTAATGAAAATTTTAATATTTAAACATTAAGCAAAATACAATCAATAACACAATTATCATATATTGTTAATACAATTACAGCTTACACTAAAATTACAGGAATTACAAAAGGGGCAAGTATTTTATAAATAAGAAAAAATTTCCTTGTACACTACATTTGTAGTTGTATTGGTCAGCTTACCTTGTTTATCAAGAATCAGAATCTTTAGTCCACACCTACGTGTAACTCTTGACAAGGCGACGCACAGCTGTCCATATGAGAACACGGATTCCTTCAAGTACAAACCAACCCTAGATAATGATTAACCTTCGCTTTTGTTTAAGGTCATCGCAAAACATGCTGCAAGGGTAAAATGTTGTCTTGAAATTTATATGCTATTTTGTTGTCTTTTGGAGCCAGTGATGATCTATGGATCAAAACTCTATGTCCAATATTAGTTCCAGAAATAATTGTTGCTTCAACTACATGAGTACCTAAAGATATAATTTGTAGTCGAGTATCGTTACGTAAGTCTTCTTTCTGGTTAAGATTTCTAAGGGGGCATAACAGGAACACCAACTTTTAGCACAAGCTTGTGGTATTTTCATACTTATATGTAGAACTGTAGTCACCAATAAAAACATTCTTTACATATATATATATATATATATATATATATATATGGTTAAGTTAAAATAAAAACTCACTTGAGTTGTGAAAACTCTAGAAACTCATTCTCAACCACATGTTTTTAATTAAAAATTAAATCTTGTGGTTCACAATTAAAGTTAATAAAAAATGTTAACATAAAGATAACATTTCTCTCTCCTAAAAACATATAAAAAATTAGTAAAAAAATATTAAAAAATAGCAAAACAATTTTTTTTAATGTTTCGATGTTTTGTATTAAATGTTACAACATATATTACATGTAACAAAAAAAACAATGTATAGGGTTTTCGCGGGTTTTCACAACTCAAGTGGGTTTTCATTCTATACTTTGCCTATATATATATATATATATATATATATATATATATATATATATATATATCAAATCTGTATATAAATTTTTGTAATATTCTCCCATAAACCATGTTTTCCTGGAATATAAAAAGAATAAAAATGCTAAAAAAAGGCAATATAAATGATAATATAATGAAACTAATATATATATAAACACACATAACATACCTCTTGATCAATTAATATCATGTCATTTGAAATTATATGCTTAGATTTATCCCAAACATTATTATCCCAAAACCGGATTACATGAACTTTGATGATAGAGTCATCCCTAGAGTCGTTAGAACTTGAAAGTTGATTGAGCATGATAAATTTGCTGTCACCAAAGGATCTGTGTATTAGCAAGCAAAATATAAAACCGTCATATCAAAGAAGGTAGAATAATTTGTTTAATAACTTATTAATGTAATTGCCAGGAACAAAAGATACACATACTAATATGCTTGTCATTGCTTAGATAATAGTGATTTACTCTGAGTTTCTAGTAGGGCTGTCACTTTTACCCGAAACCTGAAACTCAACCCGAAAATACCCGAACCCAAACCAACCCAACCCAAGAAAAGGCCAACCTGAACCCGAACCGAAGTTATTCCTGCTGGTTCTTGGTTCTAATTTCTAGGTTTCGAGTCAACCCGAAAAACTCGAATAAACTATTTGTTTAAAAACATGATATTATTGTTATTATGTGCGTACATCGTGTAGGGAATAGTCTACACATTCCACTTGTTCGTATTCCACCTATTATGGTTGATCGGCTATTTATTGTTTATATATCTTTTCTAATAACAACCGTAATAGAAGAAAATGTTGTTTTACCGGGTTATGTTTATATATGATTTGATTATTTACATAACGAGTAAAGTAGAATATGTTACTTTAGTTTTCGCGTTGTAACTTTTCTTTACTTTTTTATTTTCTTTTTGTTTTCTTAGATACCCGAAACCCGATTAACCCAACCCGAAAAAACCCGAACCCAAATTACCCGAATCCAAAAAAACCGTGAGAAATTTGGGTTGGATTTCGGGTCTAAAGTTAAAACTTTATAACCCGAAGAAACCGAAATGCAAGCCCGAAGAACACCCCCAATTCCTAGATACCATAAGTGCCAATGATACGAACATAATGATATTATATATAATAGTTTAATTGAATATTAGATATGGAATGTTTAAAATTTGAATAATAATCCCGTGTGATTTGTCGATATTTTAGTAAGTTGTTACAGTTTTAAAATAAATTGATTTGGTGTACAAATATTTAAACATTTAATAATCTTTAATTGTTGCTTTCCATAGTTATATTGAATAATTTTAGTAAAGTCATATTTTTTTAAATATGTTTTTTAAAATCAATTCAAAACTGCTAAAATATGATGAAATATAATATTTTGTTAACTATATGTTATTATAGTTACCAATATCTAATATTTTTAATAATAAGCAACAATGGAAAAGTAAAATTATATCTCAATAAAGTTACTCTTCATTTTTTATTAAAGATACTCTAAAATTGCTGATTTTTCAACCTCATCTAGTATGCATTCTATGTTAGAAACTGTGAATCAAGTTGCATTCTCAGTAAGGAATTGTGATTCAAATTAATTTAGAAGTGTGATTCAAATTGATTTAGGTGGTGTTTGTTTTTGCTTAAAATATATGTAGGAGGCTTATGTTTGCGGGCGCGCAAACATAATCTTATGAAGACTGTTTGTTTTTTTTTTAAATAAGATCTGCAAACTGCTTTTATGGTCTTAAAAAATAAACTATTGTTTAACTTCTGTACACTTCTTCACATTTCTTGGCATTCTACCACCACCCATCATGCGCCGCCACCACCACCACCCACCGTCCGCCACCACCACCACCACCACCACCCACCGTCCGCAACCACCACCGTCCATCACCGCCACCACCCACCGTCCACTACCACCACCTACCACCACCACCACCCACCACCACCGTCCATCACCACCACCACCCACCCGTCGCCACAACCATCGTCCACTACCACCACCCACCATCTACCACCACCACCACCTACCATCCGCCATCAACACCCACCACCACCGTCCATCACCACCACCATCCATCACCATCACCCACCCTTCCGCCACAACCATCGTCCACTACCACCACCTACCGTCTGCCACCACCACCTACCATCCGCCACCAACACCGTCGACCACCCACAACCATCATCGTCCATCACCACCACCACCCACCGTCCGCCACCCACCGCCACCACCTACTATCCGCCACCAACACCGTCCACCACCCACCACCATCACCGTCCATCACCACCACCCACCGTCCGCCACCACCACCGTCTACCGCCCACCACCAACTATTTTACTAGTCTACAAACGTTAAATGACTTCTATCTACTAATTTTCAGACGATACCCAATTTATAAAACAAACAGTATTGTATTTTCAGATTGTAGACCTTCAGACCACACCACATCTTCAGTTGCAGACATAAAATCAGATGAAATCAGATTGTAGATAATTTTTGTCTTTAAAAACAAACAGCACCAAAGTATATAATATAGTCAATTGAGAAATTGTGAATCAAGTGTGCATTTTCTGTAAGAAATTGTGATTCAAATTAATTTAGAATTGTGATTCAAATTGATTTAGTGTATAATATAGTCAATTGAAAAGTAATATTATATCTTGATATTTTAGTTTTTACTTCCTAAGATTTGTTGAAAATATATATATATATACAAAAAGTCAAAATTTTATGAGTGATAAAATGTCTTTTTCTGCAAACAGTCAACTATTTTTATTTTGTATTTATATTTTTGTGTTAGTCGATATTTTAGCAAGTTGTTATAGTTTAAATTAAATTGATTTAGTATATATAAGTATTTTAACAATTAATAATCATTTATTATAGCTTTCAATAGTTATCTTTAATAATTTTAATAAAGTCACATTTTATTAAATACGTTTTTTAGGATTAAATTTGAAACTGTTATAATATCATAGAATATAATATTTTATTAACTGCCTAACATATACGCATACAAATACGGAAAGTATCATAAAAACCATATAGCCAATGGGTTGAAAACTGTTGTATAAAAACCATATACAAATACAGAAAGTATCATAAAGACTAAATTACTTTATTTTTTATTGAAACTTTAAAATCATGTTATGCATATACAACTCATATTGAAGCCTGCTAACTTTAGTTCAGCTGTCATGAGTTGAATAATTGTAACTCAAAAAAGAAAATAATAGTATTTTGTGAACCACTTTAATAAAAATGTACAATTAGATTGTGTAGGATTCAGGAAAATCTTCAACGATGTCAAAAGTAAAACAGAAGATTATACACATCATATAGAAATAGTAACGTTATATAGAAGTCAAAAGGCTATTATTTTTGTAAAGCGATATTTTAGTCTTTAAATCTTAATATGTTAATTACAAAATACATATAAACACATAGGTAGGTAAAAAGGAAAAAAAAACCTGAATGCTATGCTTATTGAGACACGTGTGGTCTAAAGCCGGTTGAAAATAAATATTGACACAATCTATAAATCCCATTTGGACTCTGTCAACCAATTCACTAAAAAAATAAAGCATTCATAAATTAGAAAGTACACAACAATCTAGGTATTGAACACCAAAATGACACAACTAAAAGAAATCAATGTGTATGATTTAGGAAATTACATAATAATCTAAATCTGACCTAAAACTAATCAACCATCAAAACAATTTCAAATTAATAAAACATGTAAATTGACGGATCTAAAGTAGGGAATTGTAAATTTATCTAATAATAAGCAACAATGAAAAACATGAGATGATTTGGATTTGCGTTGGTAAGAAAAGAATTGACCAGAATAAATAATCATATTATTAACCATATTGAACAGTCTGAATCGATAGCAGCAATGGGGATGAACAGTTTCGTATGTTTAATCAGATAAGAGAGACAACGGCTAATAGCAACGATGGGGATGAACGGCCTCGTATGTTTAATCAGAGAAGGGAGTAAGCAGCGAGTAATCAGGTCTGCAACCTAGGTTTGTTACTGGGGAGGGGTGTGTGTTGAATAAAAACAAATGGATCTTGAATAATATATGGATCTGAAAACATTATTTAGATGGGTTAATCCGAAATAAATACCATTTTACTGCTAATAAATTCATTTGTTATGTTAACTTGGTATAAAAGAAAGAAACTCATCCAACAAATAAAACCAGTTCCTATCTAAATATTTAAATATTTCTTTAACAAGGAATATTAGAATATAAAACTAACTATGTTATAAACCCGTGTGATACACGGGATTGATAAAAAAAATTATGAAATTAGGAAACATTTATAATATACATATATATATATATATATATATAATATTTCATAATGTTTCATTGACGATTTATGTATTAATTTCACTTCTACAATATGCAAATGTATAGTAACAAAGACAAATTATAAATCTCTAAAAAAGTTCTTTTAAGTAAAAGATTATAAGTTTGTAATTACAAACATATAAGGCTTAATTTCTAAAATTTTCTCTTTATGTATTGCTTTCACATTTTTCATGAATGTTTTTTGGTAGTTGATCCTGGTCTGCCCGTATTCATAGTACTCGTCCATCTAATCATAACATCGGATAGCAACTGTTTAAAATAGCTAGAAGTCAACTAAATATATCGTAGTTAATAACAAAAACTCTAAATACAATGTTACCACACTTGTTTTTTTTTAATTATTCTATACACATAATAACATGAAACTATATTTTCAACTTTTTGTCTACTACTTTACTACCACAAAACAACATTTTTGCATAAAAAGTTAGCTTTTACATTTCCAAGTGTTTCCATTAGTTATTCCAATTGCCTACTCCTTGCATCTTTGACATCTTCTCAAACTATTGAAATCCATTATACACCAAAATTGAATTTGAACATTCTCATTCAAAATTTTTAGGTTTAAGATCCTTAGAAACAATGCTTCAACATTCGAATATTTTTATACCCGTCTAAATCTCCACTTAACATAGTCTTAAGATAATCACTAAAAAATTAATAAAGTAGCCGATTAAGAACGTAATCAAATAATAACCAAGTCTCAAATACACAAGCAACTGACCATTATTAGAACTTATAAAATGTTCACATAGTGACATAGATTACTATTATGAAAATTTTTACTAAAATTATAATTTTGACCCGTTCACCAAAAAAATGGTATGTTGACCAGTTCACTAAAAAATTGGTATTCTTTGAATTTTAAAATTAATGTATTTCAGCAGCCATTTTGAACAAATTTATTCCAATCTTTAACAGCTTATACACCCATTCAACTGTATGAAGTAGAGCAATGCAATCCAATACTAATTTGCAGTACATATTGCTTAATGACTCAACTGTAATACTATGTATACCACACAACACTTTTTAATGCCCATATTATCAGCATGCGGCTTGATTATCATATTTCAATGGTTGCATGCCACACATGTTTTCTTCAACATTCTATAGTTGCTATTCTATATCCCTACACCATAATTGCCATAAGTTGACCTTGCTTTGTACTTACAATAATTCCCATTTTGCCCTTCTTAATCAAAAGAAAGCTGCATCAAGGCTTGACCTATCAAGGTAGCTTGAAACACATTGACCTGCATTTGTTGTCTGCACATGTAGTAACCATTGGTTTTTGTCAAATACCATTTTTTTTTCATTTATTTAATCATAACAAACTTATAACATAAATCATCATATCTCATTTCTTTGGAGAACTTTTTGATCCATTTATAAAACTGAACATTCCTGAATACTTTTTCTAAGAAAACTGAAATAGTTGAATTTTTTTTTAATGAGACACATAGAATGTAAGACTACAATTATTAAGGGTATGCATTTACTTACGTGCCATGAGTTTGTATATTGCATTATTAGCCAATAAGCACCAAGTGAATGCTCAAACCATACGTGTGCCTCTCCATAATACATCAAATCTGCCAAAAATAAAGAACTGTCACAAGCTTTAAGAGGAGGTCATCTTTTTTCACTAAATCAGTCGCTCAAGTTTCACATATCTTTTATCTCTTTGTTGCTATAAGAATAGTAAAACCATAAGCGGTGGTAATTTCAATCAGGACATAAAAATTCAAATTAGAATACTACCCTTCTTGCTAATATTGCGAAAAGGAGGTCAAGGTAGTGATCTCCACTGAGGGAAATTTGCACATCATTGTAGGGGAAATTATAAAAAATGTAAATAACTAAATCATAAATATCATTAGACCACAATTACGATGGCACCATTTACCCAAGCCCTCATATAAAAAAATAATAAATTTGCAAAAAAGAAAAGAAAAGAAATTTGCATATCTTTTTTCAACATCTATACCTTTAATACATCCTACCTTCAGTCCTCTGCAACATATCTATGTAATACTTCTAGTTGACAATGACATCTCCAGTTTTCAACTTGATAGCAATGACATCATAAGTTAAAAGTTGCATTCCAAAAACAACAGAAGATAATGATCTATTTCAAATAGAAATTGCTATTTTATAAGTAGTAACATCTATATAACAATAAAGAAACTTAACGACCAAATCAACCAAAGGAAACAATAAGATACATAAATGTAACATTCTATATCTATATATCATAAACGTAAGAGCATAACCACCTTCTAATATAAGAGGCAAAGAATTTATCCTATATATCATTAAGGGAATGCAAATCAGATGTATCTCTTTTTTGCCATAATCCCTTCTGCAAAAAGGATATACCACAACTTCTCAATTGTGAGGAAACTGGAAGACACATTTTTCATCATCCAAACCACTCAAATTCTAGTTTTGAAATCAATTGACAGATATTAGTACATTAAAAAAACCTCAATTGGGTCAACACGTGAATACGCGGGTTGTGTTCGGGTTCGTGTGTCTTAACTAATCTCATCTTCCCTCCAAACTGAGGTAGTTCCTATTCAATCTGAATCATTTTTTTACCTGAACCAAACTGGATCTTCATGACGGGTTAAACGGGCTGTGTTCGGGTTTAGGTTTCTTAATTAACCTCATCTTTCTTCAGAAATGAGGTTTGTTCCTGTTTCGTTCTAAACAATTTTTGACCCAAACGAAACTCGACCTTTTAAAGATTGATCCAATCAAACTGGGACCAGCTATGACCCTGTGTGATTGCTACTATTCAGTGTATGTGTGTTTAAGAGTATTGAATGTTTTTTTTTCCAATGAAGTGTTAAAAATCAACTTAAATATACCCCTTAGAAGAAGACGCAAAATTAGTTGGGAAATCTTCCAAAGCACCTGATTGAGATTCAACAATCAATCAAATCAATCCGTGAATATGAACAAATTAAAGCCAAAACTTACTATCTAGAAGTTGGTCAATGGTCACGGCTCGAATACATCTTTTTTACAACCTCCGGAGACTTCAACTTCACGTTTAATTCGATTCAAGGCCGCCGCGATTTGATCTTCCGGAGCCAGTTACACGGCAGGTGACTTTAGGAGAGCACGGTTGCGGATTAGCTTCGTCACCGCTGATGATGATGTTGCCAGATACACACAGAATCTTGGAATGAAAATGAAGGAGAAGGGAGCCATCTAAAGGGAGGTTTGTAAATTTAGTTGGAGGGAACAGGTTGAGGGGGCTTAGAAATCTCAGTGTTTCAAACTCAAGTCTCCTAAATCTACGTTCTTCATTGTGGTGAAGCCACATGTGAGGCGAACCCAGGTTCTTTAATTTGAAGTCTAGAGTGCTGCTAATAAACTAACAATCACACCATGAAGATGAAACCACTTCTGTCGAATTTAACAAACGAATTAAGGTGTCGCATTTATCAAATTCATCAATATTTGAGTAGTAAAAATCTAGTTAACTTATTGCACATAGAGAACAATAATTGTAATTACTCACCTTTGCCCGTAGAATTGATTTCATCTCGAGTACATCCACCCACCCGTTTCAACGCATTGATAAATTGCAAGTTAGCATATTACTAGTAACCAACATAATTCAACGCCAATCCAACATCATTCTTACTTATTAGCATGCTTATTAACACTATTTCATGCACAATTTACACAAGAATTTCAAGTACGAAGTATGCAATTTTCCTCATTGGGGCATTTATCAAACACTTGTGCAGACAACTTTCAAGTGTTAAGTTCATCATTCCAACTCATTGTAAGTAATCCAAATTTACACTAGAACTTCAACGTATATTTCTTCTGTTTTCGTGCTAGATGATAGATCATCTGCCAATGTGCTCCAACAAATGTAATGTAGAATGATCCCCATTTGACTTTTGAGAAAATTTCCTTCCTTGCAATATTTACACTGAAATGCATGACTGAATCCTTATGTGGGATTGCTTTGCTATGGAACCTTGAAGATAGATATTGTCTTATAAATCAAATCACCATATTCCTTCACAAGCAAAGAGCAACTCCTACAAAGTGGGAAAAATTCATGCGTATGGTAAAGTGACTAAATTACCCCTGGGTTTGTAGCAAAATTTCAAGGAATGGTACCTGCGGTTTAGAACTCATAACAGATATCCCAATGAAGAGAATTGCAGCCGATAAGCTTTCTTTGTAAAGAACAGAACTTTCCTGCCTTCGGAAAATTCTGTTTTATCATTTAGCTGAGAATTTGGGCTTTTTATATCATCAAAACTGTGATAACTTGAAACAACGGCACTGAGAACCTGTATGATAGTAAAAATATCGATTACAAAAGAATAAAGTTAGGAACATTAATATTTGCACCTGAAATGCAAAAACTATATGTACCTTTAGTGCTCCTTAAGCACGGGCAGATATTAACAATCTTCTTTCAGGCTTATGCAAGATATCATGAAAGATAGGCGAGTTACAATGATTAAGGTTTCGGGGGAGGAGGGGGGGGTGTCTTTGGTTAAGCTTCTTAAAACTGCTAAAGCAATTCTAAAAAACTCCAATTTGAATGCTATAAACTGAAGCTTATCAAACAGCTTTTACTTTTCAAAAATCAAATAAACAGTTTTTAAAAGCTCACCCAAACACCCCTTGAATATGATGAAGTAATTCATGATGATATCAATTGTACCTCAAAAGTTGCAGGTAAACACACAGGTTTGTGCTCAGTGCCCTATAGCATCATCAAGGGAATAAAACACCTTGGGAAATTAGAAACAGAATAATAATGAGAAGTAACCTAGTACTTGATTACAATATATGAAAACTAATGAGAAATAAATTATCACATAAGATGATATGAATAAAAAGAAACAGTTAGACGATGTGGATAGGTGTATAAGAATGAAGCAATACTACTTTTGTGATCATATATTCATATGTAACACACTAGTACTTAGACCGAACGTAATGGATGGAGGGGCACGCTCCCTCCTTTAATTCCATTGGCTCTCATGAATAATGGCTCACCCTTAAAATTTTGGGGCGTTTTGTACAAAACGCCGGGAGAGATTTTGAAGCCCAAAGCGCCCCGGGGACGGTGTTCCCAGCGCCATGGGGGCTTTTTGCACCTCCAGTAACTTAAGAAGAAGGAAAAAGTTACTGTACCTTGTTACATCTGTCCAATGAATGTGAGAGTGCTGGCAAACTTTCAAACGATACATGAAAGTTAGAGGTGGCACTTATTAGTGATAAACACGGTTAGGCGGGAAACCGGGTTTTGAACATTCAAGTTATTTTGTCAACTTTAGAGAATATATTCTAGTTATTTGTTTCCCTTACTGTTGCAATATATTCCTAATTTACAATGCTTGTATTTTTGTATATATAAGTTTGTTGTTAATGAGAATATCATCACAGTTCCAAAACTTTAAATAGTATCATATGCCAGGGAACCCTAAAACCTCTTAAGCCGCCACCAAACCATCTTCCTGCCTTCTGTTCGTCTAGACACTCTCACCCCCACCAACATGGCAAACATTTCCTCCTCTACCACACCAATCGTTGCCTTTGCTGCACTTACTTCCTTCACACATAAACAGCAGCACCTACACAACAACTCACAATCTGCGGGTCTCCTACCGACACCCCAAAAATACCCGGTTACCACCCAACCTGCTACAAACGGTCGTCCCTACCTTGGAAAATGTCAGTTCTGCTTCAAACAAGGCCATTCACTCACCTCATGCTATTTTTTTAAGAATATGTACCCAAATATTGGGCTACCTCCTTTACCAAAAGGCACACAAAACAATCCCCCACAAGCGCTTATGATGCAAGTTCCAAGCTCCCACACTCCCAACAACCGCCCTTGGTTATTTGATAGTGGTGCTTCGCACCACATCACGAATGATCTTAGTGCTCTATCTCTCCACGCTCCGTATGATGGCACCCAAGAACTCGTTATTGGCGATGGTTCGTCTCTTGATATCACTCATATTGGCTCTTTAACACTTCACTTTGACTACAGATCTTTCGTTTTAAATAATGTCTTATGCGTCCCATCTATCTCTCGTAACATCATATCTATATCTCGCCTATGCATTGACAATAACATACTAATCCAATTCTTTTCTCTTAAATTTGTTGTCAAGGACTGTAAATCCCACCTCCCACTCCTTCAGGGAACCACTAATCACGGGATCTACGAGCTCCGTCCAAAATCACCTCCTTCAGTTTTTTATGTTCAAAAAATTAAATCATTATTGTGGCACCACCGGCTTGGACACTCGCATTCTCAAGTTCTACAATATTTATCCTCTATTGTTTCTTCTATTTCTTATCTTAATGAGTCGTGTAATTCCTGTTGCGTCAATAAAAGCCATAAGCTTCCATTTCATGCTTCGTCTATTACTTCTAATGCACCATTACAACTTCTATTTTCGGATGTTTGGTCATCCCCGGTCCCTTCTTATGACGGTTACAAATATTACATATTTTTTGTCGACCATTATACAAAATATACTTGGATCTATCCACTTAAAAAGAAATCCGATTCACTCACTACATTTGTTAGTTTCCAACATCTTGTCGAAAACTATTTTCAATGCAAAATAAAACAATTGTTCTCTGATAATGGGGGCGAATACATCAAACTTGCTTCTCATCTTGCTTCTTGTGGTATATCCCACCTCACTTCACCACCACACACTCCTGAACATAATGGATACGCCGAGCGTCGACATCGTCACATCGTCGAAACCGGCTTAACTCTTCTATCTCATGCCAAAATACCACTCAAATTTTAGCCGTTCGCTTTCACTACCGCCACCTACTTAATCAATAGAATGCCCACTTCCACTCTAAAAAATGATTCCCCATACCTTCATTTATTCAAAACTCTACCAAACTATGACAGACTCCGTAGCTTCGGTTGCCTATCATACCCTTGGTTACGTCCATACAACTCTCATAAACTCCAACCAAAATCAAAGCCATGCGTTTTTGTAGGATATTCATTTACACAAAGCGCATGCTACCTTCTTGACCCACAAACAAACAAAGTCTATATATCCCGACATGTTCACTTTGTTGAAACTCAATTTCCCTATGAATATCTCTCACAAACCTCCACACCACCATCTCCCAATCTAGATGATTGGTCTCCCTTAACCATTCACCTACATCCTCAACCTAACCCCACCGCTACCTCTCCCCACACTCTGTCGCACACTCACACCTCACCACAGAACCTACCATCTCCTAATCAATCTAATCTACAATCCCAAACAGAAGCTTCTCCCAACCCACTTAATAATGAACTCTCCACTCCATCCACACAATCACCCACGACCCATTCTCAGCCACCCTCATCCAGCCCAAATAACATACCTCATACTTCCATGACCACCCAACCTGCTTTACCCACCTCTATAGTTTCTGATCAATACTCCTCTACCACCAATACAAATAATACTGATCGTATTTCCCCTCCGCACACCCGCACAACACGCAAACCAAATCCTAAATACCATAATGATACGTTTGTTCTCTACATTGCAACTTATACTCACCCCAACGAACCCACCTCAGTCACACAAGCTCTAAAAAGCCCTCTTTGGCGTCAAGCAATGCAAGATGAGTTTGATGCTCTACAACGTAACCAAACTTGGTCCCTTGTTCCACCCGAATCCGCACCCAATCTTGTTGGTTGTAAATGGGTCTTCCAAACTAAATTCAAACCGGACGGCACCGTTGATCGCCTAAAGGCTCGTCTCGTAGCCAAAGGTTTCCACCAACTTCCTGGTTTAGACTACGTTGAAACATTCAGTCCGGTTATCAAACCGGCCACACTTCGTCTTATCCTTTCTTTATCCACATCCCAAAATTGGTGCCTTCGCCAGCTAGATATTAACAATGCATTTCTTCAAGGCACCTTAACCGAGAATGTTTTCATGTCCCAACCTCCTGGCTTTGTTGATCCTTCTCTCCCAAACCATGTCTGCAAATTAAATAAGGCAATCTACGGCCTTCGACAGGCATAACGTGCTTGGTATGACGAATTAAAATCGTATCTTCTATCGGTCGGTTTCAAACCAACCATCTCTGATCCATCTTTATTCATCAATCACGTTACTAAGAACCCCATTTTTCTTCTCGTCTATGTCGATGATCTTATTCTAACTGGCCCAAATACATCCCTTATTAACTATTTTATCAACTCTCTTGCTTCTCGCTTTTCTCTCAAAGATCTTGGGTCTCTTTCCTATTTTTTAGGTGTTGAAGTCATCCCAAACAAACATGGCCTCTTCCTTTCTCAATCTAAATACATTCTTGATTTGTTAAAACAAACTAATATAAGTGATTGCAAGCCGGCCTCCACCCCAATGTCCTTCTCTGACCATCTTACCCCAACTGATGGCGCACCTTTATCATCACCCACCCAATACCGTGCTTTTGTTGGAGCCTTACAATATCTATCCTTAACGCGACCCGATGTGGCCTTTGCAGTTAATAAACTTTCACAATTCATGCACTGTAACGCCCGTTAATTTCAGATAAGTGATTTAAAGCATGTAAAGTATGTACATCTCTCGGGATTTATCCGACATTCCTCGGAGGCTTTCTCGTCATTCCGGTTCGTTAAACTAATTAACTTTTCCGCTAAGTTGCTACTTTGTTTCAATTGGAGGGGCTAGAGTGTAAGATTTTTATATCATAATTAAAAAAACCTAGCCTCCCCTTTATGCAGTCCGATCGGCCAAGAGAGCAGCCATCCCACCTCCGTTTTTCTTTTTTGCAGCCAAGGTGAAGGTGTAAAACTCCAATTGAAGGTTAGTCCCATGTTCCTACAAGTCTTTTACACCTTAAACCATCCTTATACATCGCGTATTGATCGTTAAACCACTTGTTTTAGGCTTGCCGGGTGGCTGTCTAATTGGACAGTTTCGGGGCTATTTCGGCTAAGGTTTTTGCACCAAAATCTTCCTAGGTGTGTCCCATATAACATACTTTAAAATCATGTGCATTGGTGTTCGTTTAATTGATCAACTAGTTGTAGCTTGAAAACTAGTATTTGGTTGACTAGTTTGTGAATGGTGATGTCTAGCGCGTTGTTTGAGGGAACTAACAACCAATTTGAATGTTGTAGCCTCAGTATGAGTTTTGGGCTGTAAGAAATTGATTTTTAAAGGTAATGGGGCTGAATTGGTTGCCGGTTACTCAATCGGGTCGGTACAACGCGAATTCGCGTTTATTGAATAGTTGGTGCGTTGTGCTTGCGAGTTATCGACCCATCCAACTCGTGTAGTGTCGTGTGGGCGAGTAGGCTGTGATTTTACCAAATTTGGCCCACACGGGGCTGAGTTGGATGTTAAGTGCCTAAATAACTTTTAAACGCGCGTATTCGTCTCACCTAGCACTTCCGGGGGTAATTTGGGGAATTCTTTGTTCTCGGGATTACCTAAGGGTGGTTTTGATGAATATAAGGCCCGGGGGGGCTTTTATGATTGAGTTTGATGAGGTCAAGGCATTAGGTAACTCAAACCATGTTAGAACATCTCGTAGGATAAACGAGTCCTTTCGGTGGCGTTAGTAATGATTGTATGTAAACCGACAGGCGTTTGAGTTGTGGGAATACTTAGGGGTTCTCTAGCTCGTGGTGAATTCGTGCCTTGTGTTAGGTGAGTTCATGATGCCCTTTTTACTATTTTCAAGTTTTGGGATAGCATACACACCCAACTGATTTTACATGATGAACTATTTAAACGATTTCCCATAGGCTTGTTTGTATTATGGTATGTTTGGGAGGTTAATTATGTATGTATACACATGTGTTACCTGCTCATAGGCTTACTTGTATTATGGTACATCTTGGGATGTTATGTATGTATGTTTACACATGTGTTACCATATGGCCTATGATTAGGGATGTTAGTTAGTCATTAGTGACTAAGGATGGCTTACTTGTAGTATGGTATATTTTGGTATAATATATATACGTATGTTTATACATGTGTTATTGTATGGCCAACAATTAGCGATGTTAATTAGTCGTTATCGACTAAGGATGTTTGCGTATGTCTACTTTGTGTTTGCATATGTTGGATGGAATGTTATGTGTTTGGGTTGTACGTGTGACGTGTGCTCGACCCTGATGTTAATTAGTCGTTATCGACTAAGGATGTTTGCGTATGCCTACCTTGTGTCTGCATACGTTGGATGGAATGTTACGTGTTTGGGTTGTACGTGTGCTCGACCCGGATGTTAATACTTGGATGCTATGAATAGGGATATAATTATATAGATATATAAGTATGACGACTTACCGTTTATTATGGCCTAGCCGTTTATATCCCATTTTATATTTAAAATTTTGGAATGATTTATACAGATGTCAATTATTAAAAACTTGAACTCACTCAGCTCAAGCTGACTTTGTGTGAATGTTAGTGTGAGTTTTCAGGTTACGAGGAGGATGCTTACCGCTTGGACGTGCTCGAGGCTGCTGGGACGGTTGAAGGCATATCTAGTCGGAAAGTTTTGTTAATGAACATTGTCCTTTGCAATTAATACTTAATACATTGAAATTTGGTTTTGGTATGATTCCCAGGTTTTGGGAACTTGTTTTAGTAATTATGATTTTTTCGCTGATTTATACTATGAACTAGATTTTGAAATGAAATGAACTGTCTTGAGTTTAAGAATTTTGTAAGTTTCTTGTATGATTGCCAACTGTAGGATTTCTGGGATTCGGGGTCTTACAAGTTGGTATCAGAGCCATGCTTCGGGGGATCCGAGCATTCCCGAATGCTTGGACTCGAACTGTAGAAGAAGGGACTAGAAATGCCAACCGCGAGTAGTTGTACACCAAGAGGTAAATTTTAATTACGTAGTCATTCTTACAAGTTAAGATGTCATTTCGTGAATAATTGCTTAAGTGTAAGATGGGATGCGGATATGGTTAGGGGCACGGGGTGCTTAGGATGGGTGGGTAAAGTAAACAATTAATAACACTTGATCAACGTTATTAGCAGTTTACCGTTACCTTCCATGTTCTAAATACTACTTGTGTCTGGCTATGTTTGGGTTGCGTCTTTGTAGGGATAGGATATGGCTAACTCTCGTGTCGTTAACATTAAAGTTCATCTCATTCCTTCAATTCTCCTGTTCATTTCCTATCCTCTCGAACGCTTTGCGCGTAATTGTTTAGCTGAGGCGTAGCATGCTGTCACTCTGGGTTCCTTTGTACTTGACCGCTTAAATTCCTCGCTCCTTCATGAATGTATGTGCAACTGTTTAGCTAAGTAGGAATGTAATGTTATCTCAGATACCTTTTTACTTGATGAATTACAGGCTTCGGTCTTATTGAATTTGGGTGCCGGTATAAGTTTTGTGTCTACCGCTTTCTGTTCCACGTTGAATGAATTACTTGAGCGTGTAGCCGATGTGTTTGAGGTTGAAGTCACCGTAGGGAAGTCCGTTTCCTTGTCTAGGGCTATTCAGGGTTGTTCCTTCGAGTTGTTGGGATATAGATTTCTGGTGCAGCTGTATTTGATGCCGCTGGGTTGTTTCGATGTGGTGCCTGGGATGGACTGGCTTGCTAGTGTTGATGCTCAGATCATTTGTGGTCAGAAACTTGTACATCTAAGGGCCCCGGATGGGACCCCAAATTACGGTCTTCAGTGATCGGAATGATGCGACGCCACATATGATATCCAAGCTTAAGGCGAGAAAACTGATGCTGCAGGGGTGCGGGACGTATTTGGCGTATCCTATAAACGTGAAAACTGAGGTGGCTACCGTCGGTGATGTTCCTATTGTTCAGGATTTCCCGGATGTGGTTCCAGATGATTTGTCAGATGTGCCGCCGGATCGTGAGGTCGAGTTCCAGATAGACCTTGTGCCGGCTGTGAAACCAGTTGCTAGAGCCCCTTATCGTCTAGCACCAAACGAAATGAAAGAACTTATGACTCAATTGGAAGACTTGATCGACAAGGGCTTCATTCGACTGAGCATCTCACCTTGGGGGTGCCCCGGTTCTGTTCGTAAAAAAGAAGGACGATAGCATGCGGATGTGCATCGACTACCGTGAATTGAATAAACTCACTGTGAAAAATCGGTACCCTCTGCCAAGGATCGACGACTTATTTGATTAGTTCCAAGGAGCTAGTTGGTTCTCGAAGATCGACCTTAGGTCCGGGTATCATCAGATGAAAATTAGGGAGGAAGATATCCCTAAGACTACCTTCCGCACTCGTTATGGGCATTATGAATTTCTTGGTGATGTTTTTCGGTTTGACAAATGCACGGGCTGCGTTCATGGATCTTATGAACCGGGTGTGTGGGCCGATGCTTGATCGTTCTGTTATTGTGTTCATCGACGACATTCTTGTGTACTCCAAAAGCGAATCTGATCACGCTGGTCATCTCACGGAAGTTTTGGAAGCTCTGCGGAAGGACAAGTTGTACGCGAAATTTTCTAAGTGTTCTTTTTAGTTATGCGAGGTTCAATTGTTGGGTCATGTTATTAACCCGAGTGGTATTTTGGTTGACCCTGAAAAGGGGGAAGCCGTGAACGAATGGGAATCTTCTAAGAAGAGCGTTATTACCTCCGCTTTATTCCCGACTTTTCGAAAATCGCTTTGTCGTTGACCGTAGTTTTCTAGGCTTGACCGAAATTCGTAGTTTTATAGGCTTGGAGGGGTATTACCTCCGCTTTATTCCCGACTTTTAGAAAATCGCTTTGTCGTTGACCAAGTTGACTAAGAAGAGCATTAAGTTTGTGTGGGGTTCTGAGCAGGAGGAGGCTTTCCTCGAATTAAAAAACAGGTTGACGCATGCTCCGATTTTAGCTTTACTCGATGGCATTAACAATCCGGTTGTTTATTCTGATGCCTCTCGGGGCTTGGGTGTGTTCTGATGCAGCGGGTCCGGGTCATAGCTTATGCCTCACGGCAGTTAAAGCCTCATGAGGCGAATTATCCTACTCACAATTTTGAGCTGGCGGCGGTTGTGTTTGCGCTTAAGTTGTGGAGACATTATTTGTACGGTGTCCCTTGTGTTATCTATACCGATCATAAGAGCTTAAAGCATTTCTTCGAACAAATGGAACTGAATATGGTCAGCATCGGTGGTTAGAATTGATTAAGGATTAGGATCTGGAGATTATGTAGCATCCCGGCAAGGCTAACGTGGTAGCCGACGCGTTGAGCCAGAAGGGGAGACCAAAACCTATTCGCGTGAAATCTTACCAGCTTATTCTCAACCCCGATATTTTGAAACAGATAGCCAATGTTCAGAATGAAGCTTTACAAGTGGAATGGATTATGTCAGAACGTATTTAGGGTCAGGAAAAATTTTTGGAAGACGTCGGTGATGGGGTGAAGTATAAGGACGGTCGTTTATGGGAAACCTTGTTTCATAGTGGCGATTATAATACGAACCAAACCGGCTGGCAGGAAAATGATGTCCAAGGTTTCAAAAACGATATGCTTGTTCATAATATCCCCATTAAAGGTTTGCATTCCAACCCACAAGAGAACCAGAGGAGTAAAGACTTTGTAAGCAGCTTGCTTGAGGTACCTCAGGTGAGTATGTTCGGCGATCAGCTAGACAAGCTTATTGAAAGGCTGGAAAGTCAAGAGAAAGAAAGTCAAGCAAATCATCAACAGTATGAGGTACTTTCGTTAGATAAATTATTCGCTGGTTTGTACGTGCATGTCGTGTTGTGCTTAAGCTAATGACTATTTTCCGTAACGCAGAAGTTGTTCATCACCATGGCCAAGAATCAGCTGGATATTATCACTACTTTGAATGTAAGTTGTTTTAATGTTTTTGTTTAATTAATAATGAAACACCTAGTCTTAGATTACACATTTAATGTTGTAGGCTATCAAATCGATGACCAAAAGGGAAAGTGAGTCTCCTAGTGAGGAAAATAATAAACCGGCGGATGACGAGGTAATTTCTATCTAGTAACCAACGTATACTTTCATTTCTTTATAACAAATATAAACAACCACTTTTGTCTTCTTGTAGAGCGGTTCAGAAAGGGAGGTTGACGAGTTGGATGTTCGTTTTTGTAGCCCTATTGTTGCTGATTCCGCTCTTCAAGTAACCCCAATGGTAAGTAGCCTACACTAATAGTGTCAAACAAATTCTATGTCCTGCGGCGTTATTTAATCCCCCATTGTGTTGGCAGCCTATAGTCGAGGAAAAAACAAAAAAGAAAATGCAAGTTGTCTAGGGCGTTACTATCACCATACGAACCGATTATAAGTGGTTTGAAGAAAAGGGTCAGGGTAAAACGAGATGACAACGAGTTTTCAGAAGATCTCATCAATGAATATGCCAAAAAACAAGATTTATTCATTTACACATCTATTGACCCAGGCTTGTCCCTGAACTTTGAATTCTGGGGGGAGACTGATCGAAACCCAACAAGGTGGTTCGTTGGATATAATGGTAAGTAGGCATAACCAAGATACTACTAGATATTAAGAACACTCAAATAATATAATTCTTAATTTATTAATACTAGTCGGTTTTTACTGTTGACTAGCATTTGAAGCTGTGGATTTACATGTTGCTACTTGAAAGAGTGCCGGGATCGAAATGGACCATCTTGTCACCTGAATGGTTTATTGCGTTAAGAGAATTCCATACCATGCAATCTAAATATATGGACGGAACAATGCATCCATTCCCAACTGTTGAAGGTGTTGAGAAAGTAAGGAATCCATATACTTTGTGTTAGGGTCCCTTTGTGTTATGCTTTATGTGATGTGTTTTATCATGCCAGTTTTACATTCCTATTAACATCCCGCATAAACATTGGATACTTGTTTGTGTTGATACGAATGCTTGGTCGTTGACAATATATGACAGGTGGATTGCAAGTAATGGATACAAGATGGGGAAAAAATATAGGGAACCGCCTTTTAAGAGGATTTGTCCATCGAAGGTACCTATTCAAGCACTGACTTTAGGCGACTGTGGTGTGTGGGTTTGTTTGTTTCTTGATCGTTTAACAAGAGGTGAGGACGTATATCAAACAGATGAGCATAATCCCAAGGTTACGGCTGAGGTGGCAATGGAATTTCAGTGGAAGTTTGCGCACATGCTATTTGAAAACAAGGTAAAGCAGTTTGAACAGCCGAAAAAGCCGGAATTTGATAACGTCGACCAACCTACGTCCACGAATTTAGCCCAAGATTAGAATTACCGTGACCTTTGTTGGGATGTATATTATTTGGGGACTATTATTTGTTTTGTTTTGTTGGGTATGGTATGGTATGATTCGTTTGTACTAACCGGTTTTTCCAACTTGATACACACATAACCATGCATGCAATCAAAATGCTTGCATGCACACCACCTTGGATGACAAGGACATATACCCATGCATGCAACCAAACCCTTAAACATAGATAACCAAGCATCCATAATATATATTACAACCGTTTTTAAACCATCTTACAACCTGATACGCGTTTCAAAATACAACCACCAAAAAAACCATTTGAACAACCATCCATAATATATTTACAACCATTTTTGAACCATAATATAACCATTTGACCAACCCAAAAAAAAAACAGACACCACATCCCTAATCGTCTTAACCATAACTTGAATCAGAAAGCATTTAAATCAACGGTCATTGCCTGAGATTGTGTTGCGTCGGCCGCTTGAAAACTGGTAGCCACGTTAGATGTCCTTGCCTTCTTCCTTGAGTGGAGCACCTGAGATTCTAGTGGTTGTTTACACTTTCCAGTTTTGTGACCAGTTGCATGACATCGGGTACAAAAACTCGGACCCGTTACCTCACCACAAGACGGGATGTGTTTATTTTCCCGTGGTCTACCCACTTGTCTTTTCTCCATAACCGGTGGTTGTAAAGGTACATGATTTTCCAGTACCACCCATTCAAATTCACTTGGTACTGGATTTATGGGTTCCAAATAGGTAGATACAAAAAACTCTTTTGTATAGTAATCCATTGTCAGGTGACTACAATCTCGCTGCTTCTTGAATCTGCAAACTGAGATTGCATGCCCACATGGTAACCCTGAGACCTGCCATTTGCGACATTCACATGTTCGACTTAACAAATCGATAACGCATCGTCTGCCACCAACATCAACGTTGTAATGATACTCGTCTATGCCCGTAACCTTCCACGCCCGAGATTTTACCATTTTCCGTATTGTTCTACTTTGAGCCCATTTTGAGAGTGAGTGAGTCCATTTTTCTGTTATAAGGATTGTTGTTAACTCATATAACGCATGGTTGTAAGTATATTAAATATATAAAACAAGGGTTACCTGCGTCTTGTCTCCTTTCAAAGAACCATCTTATTTGTAGTTCCACAAAGTAGTCCATTAGTTTGGTAACTGGATATTTTCTTTCTTGTAAAGACAAAGCGTTTACAGATTCCGCACTATTTGAAGTCATTATATTATACCGACGAACAGGACAATAAGATCTAGCCCACTTTCCAAAACCGATCTTCGTAAGGGTATCCTTGACAGACAGCTGGTTTGAACAAAGTAAGTTAAAACTTCGCTTAAAATCGGATCTCCTGTAAGCTTTACATGTTGCCCAATATATTCATTGTTGAGTTTTGCCACGTAACCGTAGGTTGACCATCAAATGCCTACAGCAAAAACCTTGATACGTAAGGGTAAATGCCTGCATTATGCCTAACTCAATTGATTTTGCTCGATCAGAAATTATAGCCAGGTTGGGATGGTCACCTACACATTCTCTGAGTCTACTTAAAAACCACGTCCACGAATCACCACTTTCACTCTTACCTACACCGAATGCAATCGGGAATATTTTGTTGTTACTGTCCATACCAACAGCCAGAAACATTGTTCCTTTGAAGCTCCCTTTCAGGTGTGCCCCGTCAATAATATTCACAGGCCGCAAACACCTAATAAAACTTCGAATCTGAAATGAAAAGCTAAACAATGAGTCTGTTAACATAAGATAAATTTGAGAATTATACTAATAAATCACTTACAATGGCGCCAATGGCAACAAATGACATCTCAAAACGGTTTGAGCCATCTCAGAGGATATGAGTACGGGTTCCTGGATTGGCTAATTCTAAATTGTGACAATAAATTGGAAGTCTTGCAAATGATTCTTCGGAGTTACCAACAAGCAATGATTCAGCGTAAACTTTTCCTGCCCAAGCTTGTTTGTATGACAAATCAGCCATGAATCTTTCATTTAACATGTCCACAATATCTTTCCCTTTAATGTTACGTGAGTTGTCCTTAACCAGGTCGTTAATGCAATGTGCAACCACCTTTCTGTTAGCATTGCGATGATGAGGATGAAACGAAGTCTTGGAGCATGTATGGACTTCACTGAAAGACGTTACATAAAATGCGTCAGAATCTTTGACGTTACGTGACCGCAAACTTCACTGACAATCTTCTGATACGCAACGTACTTCAAGTCGTTGCTTATTAGATTGGGAAGTGATGAACTCAAATCCCTCGGTTACAGCCATCGTTCCTAACTCCAGTTGTAACTCTTCTTTATTCACAAACAACTTGCTTAAAATAGGATGTGTCAACAACGTGCTCTCTTTGAGTTTTTCTCCTTCCTTAGGCATGGAAGGACTGTCAACTTCAACTAGGGGTAACCCAACATTTAAATCCAGAGGCTGTCTACTTTCGATCGACACACTGGGGCTAAAATCACCGAAATCGTAACTTGGTTTATTCAAATTCGGTAATAACTCTATCGGTTGGGAGTTCAGATCAGGGATCGCTAGCTTTTCGGACATCGAACCCTCATCATTTTGTGTTGACATACGATAAACACATTCTCCAACCACATACAAGTACACAACTTCAGAATTGTTAGTTTTCTGAATTCGTTTTAAAAACAGACATAGATCGTACTCATCATCTATATCAACAGAATACACGTAATACGACATCTTGTATAATAGTTGAGATACATGACCTAACTTAAAACGACATTGAATTAACTCAATCAGCTTACTATAACTTACGTCTAACGCTAGACTAAAACCACCCCGTTTACAACTTACTGGAACATACTCGAGGCTACTATTGACATCTTCCCATTTACCACCATAACACACAATAACGTTATCAAACTCCATTGAAACAACACAAAACACACACATCGTTTACGAATGACGGAAGATAACTGACTGCCAATTACTTACTAAATAATTTCTTAACTAGAGATAACCCAACAAACAAGTTTTAACTCAAATCCGTCGATGGCATCATCATTAAAATTAATTACATCGAATCTGACAACAAAACTATCGGCGGAACTATATGAACTGGGTCCCACTAACTACTATAACCTAAAACCAATCGGATTTCAATTAGGGTCCACCAAACTAAGCTTCTCCACAAAAATATCGATGGAAATCAATTGCATATTCAAACTATCGGTCACCATTAGATACACCCTAAACATCGAAACTTCCCATTTGCATCGGAATGAGATCGATAGAGAATTTACGCTTACAAAGAGTGAGAGAACAATTATGAAGGACCGAGTTTATGGTGATAGAATTTCCATTGGCGACTTCGACAGAAAAGGGTCTAGAAAGTTTAGTGCGAGGTACGGCAAGAGTAGATTCAAACTTTAATGAAATAAAACTTCTATTGGCACCTGTATCAAATAATATGGAAGCCAAATGCTCGTTCACTAAAAACATACCGTTCACAACATCATTTGCCACTTGAGCTTGATTAGCATTCATCATAAAAGCTCGTCCTTGGTTACCGGGATTTCCTTGAGGTGCATGAGGTGGTGGAGGAGGAGGTGTTTGGATGGCTTGCATGGGTTGGATGAGTGGTGCATTGAGTTGGGGAAGTTGAGGTTGGTAGGTTTGGACTTGGTAAGCATGGGTTTGATAGTAGGGTATGGTTACGGTTTGGGCTTGATTTGCAAAAGTGAGTCGTGGGCAATTGTTGCGGAAATGATTTGGGTCACCACAGTTAAAGCAAGCTCGGGTTGTTGAGGAGGGTTTTGGGGGTAAGGTGCAAAGCGGTTTTTGGTGTTTTGTGGAGTGGTTCTTGGTTTGTTGGGTTGAGTACGTTGTGTGGAACGACATGTGTTATTTAGATGGCCAAAACGGTTACAAATGGTGCAATGGCGACAAGGTAGGTGAGATGGGTGATGAAGTTGACAATTGTTGCATAGTGGAAAAGTACCGGTATAGGGTTTTCGATTTTGTGGGGGAGCTTGGGGTTGTTGTTGCGGTTGCGGTTGGGTAACGGCATAGTTTCGGTGGTTTTGTTTGGGTTTCTTTTTGTTGTTGTGGCGGGAAGAGTTTGAGTAGTTGATGGCTTGAGGTGGTGGGTCAACTTTGGCTTGAGGTGCGGGTTCGGTTTTGCTTTTATCACTGTTCTTCTTGATGGTTAGGGTACCCGCCTTAACATGGTTCTCCGATAGCGCACCGGCTAGAGTAATTGCATCCTCAAGGTTCTCGGGTTTGCTACTCATGACTGAGTCCCGAATTAGCATGGGTAAACCCCCGATGTATTTTTCGATTTTACGTTCGAGCGGGTAACCAAATGAGGTACAAGGGTGCTCAATTCATGAAAACGGAGCGAGTAAGTGGCATTATCACCACTTTCTTGTTTCAATTCCCAAAATTCGGCTTCAAGCTTTTGGAGCTCGTGTTTGGGACAAAACTTCTTCATCATGAGTTCCTTAAGTTCGGTCCATGGAAGCGCCATGGAAATTTCCGCCCCTTGGAGATGCATAACACTACCCCACCACGTAAGAGCAGTTTCCTCAAACATGCTCGAAGCGAAATTAGTTTTCTTCGCTTCGGGGCACTCGCTGTGTCGGAACACACTTTCCATCTTTTCAAACCATTGCAACAAGGTAGTCGCACAGTTCGTACCAAGGAATTTGGTTGGGTTAACACCGGTAAATTGTTTATACAAGTAGGGAGCGGGTGTGGGTTCAACGGGGGCTACAACGGGTGGAGGTTGGTTTGCTTAGAAGTAAGTAAGGAGTTTGGGAATCACAGTGGCGACTTGTTCGGCTACTAAAGCGGCCATCTTGCGTCTGGAGTCCTTGCGGTAGTGGCGTCGTAGCGGAGGCATTCTAAAAATTATAAAGAATTGTAGTGAGTTTGAAGTCATTGAGTTTAAAATAGAAGATGTATGTAACCATTTTTTTTACGTGAATCCTAGTGTCATAAGAATGAGAATGTTAGTAGAAATAAAGTTTATACATAAACCAAATGATAAAAACGTATATATAAGTATATGTTTCAAAGTTTCGAGAATTTAAAATTTGGACGTTTTGAAGTGTTGAAATTTGTATATAGTCGGAAAAATCGTACATGAACAACCATGATTTGATATTCCGAAAAAAAAAACAACAAAATTTCTTGTAAACATATATATAGTTGGGAAAATCGTACATGAACCACCATGATTTAATATCCCGGAAATAAAAACTTATGTAAAAGTAATATATATGGAGTCGAACATGTGCACGTATCACCGCGTCTTTCATGTTGTTGACTCAAATCATGATAATAACATACAATAAAACGGAGATACAACGAGATGTTAAAAACACTTGTCCACGTATCACCGTGGCTTTTATGTTTTCACACCAAAAATAAGGAGGCGACCGGAATGCTCGCATACGACAACTTAAAGTGTCGGCTCATATAACTCGAGTTGCTTGACCTAGAACCAACACTAAACCCAATCATCCCAGGTAAGTAAATCACCTTCGATTCTTGGAATCTTTTTGTCAAATGATCGAATCAAGTGTTTCGTTCCCTATGGTCGTCACAAAACAAATTATAGAACCTAGCTTTAAGGAGATTGTAAACAACAAGATCCAAGTTAAGCTTGTGATCCATAAAACACAATATAAAAACTAATGTTTTCTTTTAAGGTAAAAATACCTTAGAATACTATTGAAAGTGTGTGTATGTGTACATTTATGATGAGATTGATTTTTAAACAAGTTTATAAATAATTAATAAATGCAATAAACAATCAAGTAGGGTAAACACGTATGAGCACACGTATAGGGACCCTAGAGCATAAACTATACTAGGCTGTTACGTCTAACCACCTATCCTATAGTCGATGGCTCTAATACCAATCTGTCACACCCCGACCAATGAAGGCGGAAACGTCGAGGCGCGACATGATTGTTCATTGCACAATGACACTATAAAGTTAGAATATTTAAACAACTCATTTAAATCCATATCATCATAAATAACACAACAATTGTTCATACAAAATGCCAAATAGATAGATAAACAAATAACCTGTTCTTTTATTTTCTAATATCCTAAAGCCAAGATAATAAGTTTCTTCAAGTAATCCAATCAAGCTAACATCAAACCTGTAACATTGCATAATATAGAGTTTGTCAACACAAAAGTTGGTGAGCAATTTTCATAGTTTTGGACAATAAGTATATAGTATGAAATCCACAACTAGTATATGAAAACAATAAATAATAGCAACAATTTAGATAAATGAAACCGTCAATAAGAATACATTGACGAACCATCAATAAGAATACATTGACGACAATAATGAAATCGTCAATAAGAATACATTGACGACACCTTTCTATATGGGGATACCATATATACTCGGAATTAACGTATGATCATACTTTGATGAGGCTACCCGCCTTAGCATTCAAGAGGCTACCCGCCTTAGTATTCAAGAATTTGCACATAATCATGTAAAGCATATAACACCAAATCGAGCATTTATTTAAGTAAACATATACAATACGTGTTGTGGTTTAAGACTCAAGTATAAATCATTTGAATTTGAATAAGTATGCAATGCCACCCCCAAAACGAAAGATGGAAAACGGGGGATGAAAAAGTACTCACATTAACAAGTAACTTGAAAGATAGTGTCGTGAATAATCGGAGAGATCAGTTTAACGAGCAAGACCTATATTAAATGGGTCTTGTGTTAGTAGGTAGTCTTGGAAGGGTTTAAAATAAAATACATGACAAATAAAGTAAATAAATAAAGTTTAGGATTTAAAATGTAAATATTTGAAAAATTAAAGAAACGAGTTTTGTAAAATAAGTTTACTCGAAACCGGGTCTCGGTATTCTATTCATTAGTTTTTTTCTTTTTTACTCAACCTATGTTAAGTAATAATGTGGGTTAAAATGCGATATTGCAAAACCTTTGGTTATAAGAATACCAAAACGAAGTTTAAACGAGTGTTCGGGTTTGTCGGTTCGAGACTTGATAATTGACCAGGCTCACAGTTAACTTCCCAAAATAATAAATGTTATGAGATAACTCAATAAAATCAAAATAGACTTAACCAAGTATGTAGTTCTATTGTGAAGAACCTTAACGTTCGTTAAGCGAGTATACGACCTTATCGGTTCGAACTTGTTATAAGATCAAGTTGGTTACTGACATGCCAAGTATGTTTAGAAATTAACTAAAATTGATTTAAAATATAATCTTGAAGAAAAATATGAGTTTGGTGGCTAAAAACACACTTGTGTGTCTTAAGCGAGTGAACTCGGTCTAGTTCGGTTTTTGGTTCGGTCCTTGACTCGGAATAAGACCGAGGATGGTTACCACATACCCAATTACCATGGAACTTGTAAAATAACTTATAAATAATAATACTCAAGTTTTACATTCAAAAAGTTAACAATAATGCTTTTAAACAAAAGTTCGGTTTTTTGGTTCGGTTCTCAACTCGGGATGAAACCGAGGCTAGTCACCACATACCCAATACCATGGAACTTGACATATATGAAAAATAAACTAAAATATGTAGAATTTAAGCAAGTATAACAAGTTATATGGTTAGATTTGTTAAATATATAAACAAGGACTACAAAGTCCTCCATGTAACCTTGCCTTACTAGTCCGACATTTCAACCGGCCGAGACCGGAGAAATGAAAGACCGAAGGTAAACAAGGAGTGTATATTATATATATGTTGTAACATCAAGCTTTAAGTATTTAGAAGTTAGTTAAAATGAAATATTAGCTTATGAAGAACAACCTTAGAATTCAAGAATTTGAGAGAGAAATGAAGAAATGAGCAAGCACAAATGAAGAAGATGGGTGTGTATATATAGGGTAAGTTGAATGGGTCTTTCATAAAGGGTGTTTCATGAAAATGGGTTGGTTATAGACCCAAGAAAGCACAAACTACAAATGGGTCCTTCAAGTCTCCATTTTGGTAGTTTTAGTCCCTGGAGTTCGTTTTGAGCGTTTTCGGGGAATTTTAAGAACCGAAAAGGGTGTTTTTTTATCCAACAACTATAAAACAAATATTTAACATACAATTCATCATTTTGATAATATCGAAAGGTTCGGGATACAAAACGGGTCGGGTTTACATTAAGAATACAAGTATAAAATAACCCGAAATTGACAAATGTCACACCATGCTCATCACAAAACCTGGTAGGAAGCCACCCGACTATCATTATCAGTTATCGTTAACATTCTCATTGGAATTGGTGATCTCGGAATAGGGGAAAATGCCCAAGGGGGGCGGTGGTTAGGCTCAGGATGCTGAGAGCCTCCGCAAGGAGGGGGTGGTGAGGCACAGCTGACCCCACTGACCCTTACCAAGAAACGGGCTGGTACACTGAAGGAACAAAAGGAGGCTACCATCGACCTCCTAGAGTTATGCAGAACAGCCGGCCGTAGTTACATTACGTTTACTGTTTGTATTTTAATGTATGTAATTTTGAAATAAATGCTATTATTTTACTCTGTGTTAGTTTGTATGAATGCGATAAACGAAACAGACACATCCCCCTACTTTAATAAACTACAAACATGTAAACAAAGAAATACATAACACAAGATAACGTTAAACATGGTATAGTTTATTGAACGCAACATTAAAACAGACGAACATTCTAAACAAATACATAGGACAACATAATACAAATAAGCTACACTCCCTATTTCCAGTGACAATCTTCATTTGACCATTCTGAGTCCGAATCATGTTTGCCTTCATATGGATCATGGTAATAATCAACATCCAAATTGTCCATTGTATAATCCCAAGATTATTTCAATACCTCAGGGTCATAATCACGCTCCGGCTCCAACTCAAACTCTTCATTAGGTTTTAAGACTTCATCCTCTTGCACTACATAGGCCACTAGTTCATTTTCTTGCAATTGATAAACTTCATTTCCGACATCACCCACATGACCCACTTCCTTGTTAACCTTACCCACATGATCTTCTTCTTGTACAACCTTACTCACATGACTCGGCTCCTGGTCAACCTTACCCAAAAGTTCTTGTACTTTTAACAACTTCTTGAAGGTTGTGACAATGCTGCGTAACATAAAATAGAACATGTAAATAGATTGAACATAAACAAATACCATTACAAACTCAATTCAACTATTACATGTTTACAAAGTACACCTAAAACCAACACAACAACCCTAAACCGTAAATACATAAACAATGAAAAACATCCAACTAAATCCTAATGCAATCTTCAATTTGGTGACTTCCTTCGATTTGATTCTTGCATACTCATCTATCTTGTTCATACTCCTCACCAAAGCAGGAATACGCTTTCACAGCCGGGACAACTAGGAGTATCTGCCCACCTTAACCATCCACAAGAATCCTTCTGTAACGAAGAACAATAATCAACCAACCTAACCTTAATAAATTTGTTTCTTTGACAATTCTCTTCATACCAACTGATATTTTTCAAAAGTACCCCAAAAATCAACCGACTATATTGACAGTTAAGGTGAATAACAGCTTATTTCATTCATCATTCATAATTAATCTAATAACAAACTGATTTAAATGTTTTCCAATAGTTAACGACTATTTTAAACAACCCGATTCAAAAATAAAAACAAACTGGGCATTTTAAACACTTACACAGCACAAGAATCTTCGGCCGAGGTTGGCATCCGTCCGGGATATACGATAGCATGTACCTGAACCACATGAGCAATACAAATCTGATGCACCAACACCCTGTGACTTTGATTTCGCCGAAGAAGAGGACGATAACTGAGACATTTTGACCGCAATAAAAGATAAGAGTTACCAAAGGCTCCAATCCAATCGAAGAGAAAGATGACGACTCAGTCAATCTGGCCCGGGAAAATAAGTCAATCAACCGTTTAGTACCTGTTTATGCTTTAAGACAAAACTCATCGACGGAGACGAAACACGCTTGAAATACATCTCCTCGGATGTATTTCAAAGAAACACCAAAACCGATTAATTTGAAAACACACGTGGGAGATGAAAGCAGAAGGGAAGTAATCTGGGCCGATGGTTTTTGGAGGAGGTAGTTTTACTATGAAGACGGTCTGGACCGGGAGTTTTGAGGTGAAAATCAACGGAGGTAGGTGGGAGTGGGACAATTGACACCTTTTAACTGGACCCGAAACCTATCGGATTTTTTGGAAATCTATCGGGCCCGATAGATTTGGTTGGACTATTTTGGGAATAACGAAATTTAAGGGACTATTATGAGAATCTTTTTCTAACTTTGGACTATTTTGGAAATTTTCCCTTAAAAACGTTGTTGTGTTTCATCAAAATCGTTTTTTGGTATTTTTTTTGTTTTTCTTTTTTTTTAACCCTAAAGTTAAAACGAATTAAATAGAAAGGAGAAAGAAAAGGAAAAAAAATCCCCATTTTGGTATATACTTTTAAAATAGCCTTTATTGGTAAATAATATTTCTTCTCAACCCATTTTAGTAAAAAAAAATCGACGTGACACTGTGGAAGGGCTTTAATGCCCGCACCATAGAAAACAATCTTAAGACAAATTTTATTTAAATACTCATTGAACTAATCTCTACTTATTTCGTTATTCGTGTAAATATAAGATATTATTAAATACAAATAAATAAGGCCGCATCATCACGATTATGCCAAATCTTCACGATGCTGACGTGAGAACTTGTGTGTGTAGAGGGTCCGTTATACACATTGCATCACTTTAAAATGGTAAAATTCTATAAACAAATAGGCTCCCTTAAAAGGCAAAATTCTTAATATACATTTTATTATAATAAATTGAAGTTAGGAGCTCTTTCTTTATATATAGCATTTTTAACTCATTCTTTAAATTTTTCTAAAAGATTTTAAAAATTATAGGATAGGGTTAAAAGTGATTGTGCATGAATGATAAAATAAAGTTAGTGATTTTTTTATAAATTTATGGAAAGTTTGTTTGCGCTTATTTATTTTTAATATTCGTTGAAATTGTTTGTCAATAGAGGAGTAAGAATTGTAATTATAAATATATAAAAAATATTTTTTAAATTGACATGAGAGAAATGTAATGTTTTTTAATATAATTATAGAAATAGAAATGGAGGACAGACTATGAATGCTATTATAATCTAATTTCCAATATAAATTTGGGCAGAATTCAAGATAATTTAAAATAAATTCATACTTGGTTAACCTATAAAATTGTGGATCTACGTATGATGTGTCGATCCATGGATGATACCATGTTTTACTCAAACGACACATGAACACTTGATCATATTCAAACAACCCCAACCGAATGATTCGGTCGACTAGCTTCTCGCTTAAACCTTACTTCTTTAAAACATAAATCAAATAACTTACAACGAATTTTGAATAAATAATAAAAGTTAGACGAAATCTTGGATTCAAATAATGCTAGCTTGTTCCATAACCCAACGACGTTGTTTGAATTGAGATCATCATAAAAGAAAATTAAACAGGAATATTCATACATGATAAAACTAGTAAATTGTTACCCGCACTCTGCAACAGGGTGCCAAGACTTGAACCAAAGGATAAACAACCAGAAAGGCTTGGCTCGTGTAGGTTTAAATATATATTGGATATGTTTATGTTCATCTAATATTAGTTTTTTTTAAGTCTAAAATGTAGCTAGAAAACAACACTGAAGTTGACAATATATATATATATATATATGGAATGGTTTAGAAGAGAAAATGAAATTACTGTGAAAAATGTGATAAATGAATATGGGTCACTAATTTTAATTTAGGTTTTAAATACTTAATGATAAATTAGGAAAATATTAACGCATTATCTCTCTTCAATTAATATAACTAATAAATATAATAGTTATCTATTTAATTAGATAACTAATCAAATTATTATAATTGAAAAATATTAAGAATTAATTTATTTTTATAACTTATTTTCTTCTCTCTTGAATTTTTATCCTACGTAAGTACAGTTTATTCATACATTAAAATTTCTTTTTATCCAAAACCAATTTCTTCCAACTCAGTATATTAATATCCATCAACACGTATTTACATTGTGGTGATTAGTAAAAAAACTATCTTACACGTGTTTACATTAAATATCAACAAAAAAGTACACAACTTACACAAAAACATATAACCTACACTTGTTCTAAGAATAAGAAAACATATAACCTACACACGAAAAACATATAATCGACACACAAAATTCAGCATCAATAAACTATACACGCACACGAAAACGTATAACATACACACGAAAAACATATAACCTACACTAGAAAATTTTATCCTACATATTTAAATACAATTTATTCATACATTAAATATTTTTTCTATCCAAAACCAATTTCTTCCAACTCAATATATCAATATCCATCAACACGTAGGTACATTGTGATGAATAATACAAAAACTATCTTACATATGTTAGCATTAAATGTCAATAAAAAATAAACAACCTACACAAAAACATGTAACATACACTTGTTCTAAGAATAAGAAAACATATTACCTACACACGAAAAACATATAACATACACACGTATAGAATGTGTGTATCTTTTTCTAGTTTATATAATTGTTGATGTCAAATTACATATGTAAGTTGTATACTTTTTTGTATGTTGTACATTTTTATTGCTCAAACAAGTCTAGGTTATATAATTTTGTGTATGTCTTATATTTATTGTTTATATTTAATTAACACATTTTTATGATATTTTTTTATTATTATTTATAACAATAATTTTTCTAAGTATATCAATTGAAAAAAGAAATATTATGTTTTGATATTTATTAATTAGAGAGGATTTATTTTGGTTATATTAGTTGTATTAATTCAAAAGAGAAGGATTTATTATGGTTATATTATTTGTATTAATTGAAGAGAGGGAATGCATTTATTGTTGCATTTATATTTTTTTCATTTATTTTAAACATTTAAAACATAAAATAAAACTAGTGGTCTATATTCATTTTCTCTCCTGAACTTAAGTCTCTCTCTCTCTCTCTCTATATATATATATATATAATGTTTTCTTATTCTTAGAACAAGTGTAGGTTATATGTTTTTGTGTAAGTTGTGTACTTTTTTGTTGATATTTTATGTAAACACGTGTAAGATAGTTTTTTTTACTATTCATCACAATGTAAATACGTGTTGATGGATATTAATATACTGAGTTGGAAGAAATTGGTTTTGGATAAAAAGAAATTTTAATGTATGAATAAACTGTACTTATGTAGGATAAAAATTCAAGAGAGAAGAAAATAAGTTATAAAAATAAATTAATTCTTAATATTTTCCAATTATAATAATTTGATTAGTTATATTAATTAAATAGATAACTATTATATTTATTAGTTATATTAATTGAAGAGAGAGCATGCATTAATACTTTCCTCATTTATCATTAAGCATTTAAAACCTAAATTAAAATTAGTGGCCTATATTCATTTCTCACATTTTTCACAGTAATTTCATTTCTCTCCTGAACCATCCCCTATATATATATATATATATATAGGGTAAGGATCCTAAAAGAACCATTGGCAAATTGAGAACTTTGAGAACAATTTTGGACCACTAAAAAAAACCTTTAAAAAATATAAAACAAAAGAAAAACGAAAATATTGAAAAAGTAAAAAAACCAAAATTCTTACTTTTCATTCCAGTTTCATAAAAAAAACGAAATTTTTTTTTCTTTTTAATTCGTATTATACCTATACACATATGTATACTTTCATTTAATCTCTAGTTACGTAATGTACACATGTGTACAATATCATTTACCTTAAATTATACATATGTGTATAGGAAAAAATATCTGTGTACATATTATACATATATGTATAATAAGAAAAACCGATTTTTTTTCTTTTTAATTCGTATTATACCTATACACATATGTATACTTTCATTTAATCTCTAGTTACGTAATGTACACATATGTACAATATCATTTACCTTAAATTATATATATGTGTATAGGAAAAAAAACATGTGTGTACATATATGTACATATTATACATATATGTATAATTTAGCTAAACCGAGAAATTTTTTTTTACGCTTTTTTTTAAGAAACCGAGATGATAACTAAGAACTTTGGTTTTTTTACTTTTTTTATTTTTGTGTTTTTTTAGTTTTATGATTTTTTTATTTTTTGGGTTTTTTTGTGATTCAAAATGGTTCTCATAGTTCTCAATTCCCAAAAAGTTATCACATGATCCTGATCCTATATATATATATATATATAGGGGATGGATCATGCGAGAAATGATATTATAGCGAGAAGTGCGAAAAGTAAATCTAGACCATTGATTGTGTTTAATCAATTGTCAACAATAGAAATGGCATTATCATAAATAAAAACACATATTTATGACATATTTTTAAATAAAAAGGACATACATGTCTTTTGTGATGTTGGCCTCATTAAACCAGACATTAATGTATTTAGCGGTTATTTTTTCTTGCATAATCAATGCTCATAAGATGACTAATACTATTTAATTTTTCTCATCAAAATTTTGTAAATAAAGTATTTTTTTTTTTGGAATTTATGGTTGTCTAAGCTGTTTATTTGTTTTTAGGATTTATTTATATAACACATAATTTTTTCAACATTACGTTGTATATGGATTTTTTATATAGTACCTACATAGCAAAATTAGAATCATATAGTTTTGTGTAGGGGGGTTTGTGAAAGTGTAGTTACATATTTCATATATATACTGTGTATGTGGTATATCAAATTGTCTATGTGTAAATTATATCGTGTGTAGGTTCATATATGTACCGTGTCTGTGATATTTTGAATTACATATGTGTAAATTTTATCATGTGTAGGTTCATCTATGTACTGTGTTGATGGTATTTCGAATTGTGTATGTATAAATTATTGGAATTTTGGTTGGTTGAAAAAGTAAAAAAAATAAATTTAAATATTTTGAATTACATACACAGTTTTCTTGTTTTTGGGTGGGTAGGGGGGAAACACGCTTGTGTGGATCTCACAGGAGTGTCCCCCCTTGTTGGGCTAAGGAACAATGGGTTTGTAGCATGTCAGGCAGCATTGAAGGCGGCATCGGACAAGGTTGTTAAACACGAGAAAGCTTGTTTGGAGAATCAACACGTGTTCATCCCATTTTCCTTTGACACTTTTGGTTACTTAGCTCCAGATGCCGTGGACCTTCTAAATAAAGTTCAGAAAGTCATGCATAGCAATTTATCGGCCCATAAGAATCAAAACTTTGTTTTTAGTAGGGTTGGGTTTGCTATCCAAAAGGAGGTTGAGGCGCAGCTTGTTGTCCGCTTACCTGCCACTTCATTGTAAATCGTTTGATTGTTTTTTATTATTAATGAAACTAAAAATAACAGTAAAATAAAAAATTAAAAAAATTATTAAAAAATATAATACTATAAATCTGAAAAATTAGGGATGGCAATGGGGGGTCTGGGACGGGTCTAGGCATTCTCAGACCCGAACTCGATTATAGAAACCCGTACCAGATCTGTCAGGTTTTTATCAGGTAATTACCGTCGGGTATCGGGCATATCCGCGGGTTTCAGGCGTACCCGTTAGAGAAATGTTTCCATACCGGTGAAGTTAATTTTCTTTTCCTCTCCTTAGTTAATTAATATACTAATTTTTAGTTAATTATATAATAGAATATACTTTTTTTAATGTTACTGTATCTTTTAGTCAATTAGTTGAATGGCGCACCAGTTAGCAAAAAAATCAAAAATATTATTTTTAATAAACTATATTAAATATATGTATAACAAATTTATATAAAAAATTATGTCGGGTATATCAGGTATATAATCGGGTAATGGGTCATCGTTATCGGGTAATCGGGCTAGGTAACTGGGTATTTTATAAATCCCAAACCTGTCTCAGACCCGCGAAAAATTTCAAAACTAATCCCAAACCAGTCCCAAACCCTAATGGGACGGGTAATACCCATCCCAGTTATGTCGGGTTTCGGGTATTCCCGTCGGGTCCAGGTTTAACTACCATCCCTAGTAAAAATATGATTCTTTTTAGATTTAATTTACACATAAATAAAATAAAAACAAATACAAAGAATTAATATATTTTGTAACCCCCCTACAATTATTAGTTACTAAAAATAATATTTGGAGAGATTACAATGATACCCCTATACATAATGTAAATATAAAATAAAAAGAAAAAATTTGATTGGTTATGGTTACTTCTCGCAGTAAAAAAACTTTTGAAATAACCCAATACCTATATATATATATATAATGCACTAAATTCACGCAAAAACTTACTGCTTAATCGGATCTATTGAAGATGGAACAGAAATCTATTTAATCAGATCTATTGAATAGATATTGAACCTGGCTACCTACATCGACGGAGCAAAAAAGAGACGTGGTGTTCAGGTCCGGCGGCGGCGGTGGTCAACGGTGCGAAGGTGTAGGGAGCTGATGAAGATCGGTGGTGAAGAAGAAGAAGAGTGTTGTGTATGTTACGGTATAATTGGCATGTGTGTGTGCTGAATGATTCAGCCATTTTTTTAAGCTGAATGGTTCAGACTTCACTGAACCATTAAGAGGTTTTATTTGAACAGACCAAACACACCCATGTCTGATCGATTCAGATATCTATATTTGAATGGTCTCATTAAGTGCCAAACAAACAGCTCCTAAATATCAAATGCATGATTACTTTTCTAAGGTTTAATGATATCAAGGTGCCTGTCTACATTAGAAAATCTACTCACGCGCGGGGTTCATTTTCCTTATAATTATTAACTGAGATTGTGAGTTCTAGTTGTCAATTAATAAGGAGCCACTTTAACGGCAGGGAGTACAACTTGAAGGGTTTTTTGTATTCTTTTCTATGTGTTGGGCAAGTGGTTTCACCTTCTAGTTTAAGAAGGGTATGGGTGGTTCAGTTAAGAAAAATCGAGATCTTTATGATATCCAGTTCGATTTCGAGGGCGTCCGGGTTTTACAGGATTTTTCCCCTGTAGCGGTGATAACTTGGAGGCACTTACGAGCTCTATACGATTAGGTTGTGCCAACTTGCGATAACCTTATGAGATTATTGTTCTTTTTCAAATCCAACTATTTGTAGGGCCACAAAAATATTCTCTTTTACATGTGTTGAGCAAGTGGTTTCACCTTCTAGTTTAAGAAGTGAAGTGTATGGGTGGTTTAATGAAGAAAAATCGAGATCTTTATGATATCCAGTTCAATTTTAAGAGTGTCTGGGTTTTACCAGAATTTTTCCCCTGAACCGGAGATAACTTGAAGATGTTTACGAGCTCCGTACGACTAGTTTGGGCCATCTGACGATGGACTTATGAGATTATTGTTCTTTTCAAATTCAACTATTTGTAGGGCCACAAAAATATATATAAATTTCATTATTTTCTATTAAGTTTTAGAATAGTAAATTTGTAAAATAATCTTAAATGGTAACCAAGTTTGTCCCTAAATTTTAACAAAAGATGGGCACGTCGAGATATAGAGAGAGCACGATTTTCAAATTGGGTCCCACAAACAAAAAAATCCCCTTCCAGGCTTCCACGAAACGTCCTATGGAGTATGGACTTTTGAGATAGGTGATTTTTGTTTTTATTTTTTCAGTTACTTTGCTTCTTTTCTTAATTATATTTGTTTTCTAAGGTCTAACACATTTTTTTTACAAGGGCCTGACCCATTTTCCATTTTCCCTGCTGAAAATTTGGTATCCAACACTGCACCATGTATACATGTTGAAACCAACTTTTCCACTTAAATACTCTTTATTGTTAACAACGATAAAAGGTCTACCAGAAGTAGTTGATAGTCATAGGTTTTAGTATAATTGAGCATGATTAGTTATAATTTATTGTTTTGATTAGTTATAATTTATTGTTTTAGACTGCGACATTTAGTTCACATCAACCTTCTAGAATTTTAACGATGGTTTCCGACATGACATGATGATAATTAGGTTTTGGATTGTCATAACTAGCATGTTTAATAAATGAGTTGACTTACTTAACTCGTTTAATTATGTCGGTCAACCCGACAACCTACTTGATTGAATAAGTTCTACCCACAAACAGGTTTATGACATTTTAACCCATTTTTTACAACTCACCAGCCTGATTAACATAATTACAACTTAAATACTACTTGTCAAATTGAGTAAATTAACAAATTGACTCCTTAACCTGATTAACACGTTTGCAACTTGATTATTTCATTTGAAACCATTTGAAGCGTTTATATAAATGATTTAAGCGAATCATTTTTGAACGGTAATTATTTTTCAACCTTAATTCCATCGAACGTTTCATTTGTAAGGATTTGAACCCACCACCACACTTGTGAAAGGGAAACACTATACCACTAGGCCACTGTTTGTTGTGTTCGTTATTAAAATTCATATAATAATATTATTTTCATATCTGAAAGGGAATGGATAGGCATAAATGATTTGAACCGGTTATCTGAAATTCTGAATTTATCACCAAAGCAATGGCACCAAACATATTTTTAAGTAACAAAGCCATGGAGTTTAAATCAAACTAGCATGAATATCCGTGATTCGTGGTGTGAGCTTAAGTTATTAGTTCATTGGTAAAGTATTAGGAACCCTGTGTCGTGTGTGGCGGCATTGATGTAAAACCGTGATAAAAAATAATGTCAAAATGTCACGCGAACCGGCACGTTGAAGGGATGTTGATAACACACGTAACTCAAATAAGGAAAACGAAACCTGGACGTCGTCATAACATTCGAAACATTATTTAAAAAGAAAACGGAAAACATCACAAACCTATGCATTTGCATCGAGGGCCTTGATTATGTTCGAAACATTATGGAATACAAAAAACAAGGCCGCTAAAAATAAACGTCAGAGAGTTGATAAAAATAAACACGTCACACTGGTAAAAAAAAACGTTCATAAAATAGGCACACACGGTTTGGATGTTATATCGTAATATATAAAAATAAGCAGAACTCGGTTTTAATTGAAATTTATACCAAAACTTTGATAAAATTAAGTATGTCGCAACGGTATATTTAAATTTTCAAAAACTATAAGAGAGAAACAAATTGAATGTGGGTAAAATATATAAAGAAAGAACTACAAGGTATATAAACTGTACCAACAGGCGTAAGTTGTGATGGAAAGTTGTTATATGCTTAGGGCAAGGATGACATGCATTCATAGAAGAGCTTTACAAGTGCTTTCATTGTAAGTATCTTATGCATAAATATGGTAAACCTTGTACCACAATTATTTTTGAGTATAAGAAAAAGGAGAATAAATATAAAATGCATGGTTACTTTTATGAGGTTTAATGATATCAAATAGAAGTTGGTACCTATCGACATTAGAAGATCTACTGACACGCGGTCCATTTTTCTAATTTATTAATTGAGATTGTGAGCTCTAGTTTTCAATTAATAAGGAACCACTTTAACAACATGGAATACAACTTGAAGGGTTCGTATTCTTTTTTTTTACTTGTGTTGGGCAAGTGGTTTCAGCTTCTAGTTTAAGGCTGGTATGGGTAGTTTAATAAAGAAAAATTGAGATTTTTATGATATCCGGCTCGATTTCGAGGGCGTCCGGGTTTAACAGGATTTTTCTCCTGAACTGTAGATAATTTGAAAAAGCTTAAGAGCTCTGTACGGTTGGGTTGGACCAGCTGACGGTGGCCTTTTGCCGTTAGTGATTTTCGTAATGTGTAATGTTTTTATTAATTTTAATCCTAAAATATCACATAATGTTCTTGTGTTGTATGCATTCTCGAAAACTCAAAAATTAAATTTCAATTTGTTTTAAAATGATATTAGTTATTGGGTAGACATAATATAAAGGAAACAACTCTAACCTTTAACGAAATGTGTTAGAAATGGAAGATAATTAAACTTTATAAAAATATTTGAACTATTTGTTTCGCTTCATGAAATGGTTTCAGCATGCATGGAGAATTTTTGTTGTCCATTTTACATATTTTGATTCTAAGTTTTAAAACTAGTCAAAGAAACACTCTTCAATGCTCTTAACTAGTAGCATAACTTGGTGTCATGTGAAAGATTCAGAAATTTTCATTAGGAAGGGAAAAATTATAAATGCTCTTAACTAGTGGCATAACGAGTCAATGCATTTTACTTTCATATTCGAATACGAGCAATACCCATTGAGTTAGTAATACATTAAATAATTAATTACTCTTATTCGTTTAAAAGTTGTTAATAGTTTGTGATAGATCTAAGGGTATGTTTGGTTGGAGGTAATGGAATGAATGGGGAATGGAATGGGAGAAGAAATGGAATGGACAAGGGAATGAAATGGATCATTACTATTTCTTTGTCTTGTTTGGTTAACCTATATAAATGAAATGAATTATTACTTTATTTTATTTGGTACAAAAAAGTTGTAGGAATGAAATAGAAATAATAAAAGCACTCCTATCTCAAAATAACTTTTTTTTTTACCAAAATAAAAAAAAACTACATTTTGGCGACGGTAGTGGTAGCTCCGGTGACGAAAATGGTGGTGACGGTGGCGGTCAGGCGGTAGGGGCGATGGTTGTGGTGGTGGTGGCGGTGGTGGTGGGGGTGAGGGTGGGGGTGATGGTGGTTAAGCCGTGATAGCATTTGGTAGTGATGACGATGATAGGGTGGCAGAAATGGTGGTGGCGGTCAGGCAGCGACAGTGGTGGTCGCGGTGATAGCCAAGCAGAGGGGATGCCAATGGTTGCGGTGGCTACCGTAATGATGGTGGCGGTGGCGGTGGTACCGCTGGTTGTAAGGTGGTCGGTGGTGGTGGCGATGGTGGCTGCGGTGGCGATGGCAGCGCTGGTGGTGGCGGCGACGGCGGCGGAGGTGGTGGCGACAGTAGTGTTGGTGGTGGCGCTCAGGTGGTGGTGGTGGCGATGGTAGTGGTGGTGGTGGTTGTTGTTAAGTGGTGTTGATGTAGTGGTGGTGGTGGTTGTTAAGTGATGGCATTATTGAGAAAGTATGGTGAAGCAGGAATGGAATGAAAAAAAAGAAGGGGGTTGAAAGGAATGATTTTTATGGAATGAGATTCCATGTGTAATGTATGATTCTATCTATTGAGCAACCAAACATCATTTTTTTCATTCCCACGCAATGAATCATTCCATTCACATATCATTGTTGCATACCAAACACTAGCTAATTGTTTTTGTGTATTTACCTCTCTTTTATCCAATTAACAAACTTATATTCACATATTTTTAGCTCAAGAAAAAAATAAACAAATGGAATAACCACATAATGGACGGTTTGAATTAATAAAATATAAATGTTTGGACGTAAAAAGTAGATAAAGTAGTTTAAAAAGAAATTAATTTTATTTTTAAAAGTTAATTGATATATGAAAAATTAAAAATCTAAGTATTTAACTTCAAAGTTTAAAATTTATTATCTCTAAAATCAAAATATTAACTTTTCTAAAATTTTTAAACGGGTTAGCAGGTCAACCCACTTTTTAACGGGTCAAGTTCGGGTTTATCCGTTTTTTAAACGTGTCGGGTTCGGGTTGACCTGTTTAAGAAAACGGGTCGTATCAGCCGACCCAAAACCTATATTTTTTCATGTCGAGTTCGTATTCGATTTCGGGTCGTGTCATAAATTATACCCCTATTGATTTAGAGAGTTGCAGATATTAAATAAAGGGGGCACATTAGTTAACTTACAAAAGGAAAAGGAAAAGGAAGCCATTAAGGGGGTGTTTGGGATTGCTTATCTTCTCCTCCTTTTTAACTTTTGCAAAAAGGAAAAAATAGAAAAAGGTGTTTGTACAAGTGAAAAGGACTTTAGGTTTTAACTTTTCATTTAGTTTAAAAAAACTGATTTTGAGAAGTCAAGAATTTGTGACTTTTGATGACTTTTAGATTAAAAATACATATGTACCCACGTTAGCTAATACAAACACTTTTTTTAAAAGCTCATTTTTAAAAATCATAAGATATAAAATTCCTTTTAACCAAAAGCAAAACCTTTTGGACTAAATAAGAAATCCCAAACTAGCCCTAAGTATCCAATTTCATTCCCTGAGGAGAGGAGAGGAGAGGAGAGGTCATTGCGATTGCCATTACTCTTACCCAATGACACACACCCTTTTCACCCCGCAGCCGATTCCACAGCCACCTGTTCAGCCGCAGCAGGAAATACCAATCCAGATGACGCCGGCGAACAATGAGCAAGAGCAGAATCCCAAAGAGTAAGTTTTCTTCCTCATTTATCATTATACGTACGGATATCTCTCATTATGTGTCGGGTTTAGGTATTCCCAATCCCATACCCGGTTATAAAAGTCCATCCCAAACCCGTCGGGTTTTAATTGGGTAATTACCTGTCGGGTTTCGGGTTTTCCCATCGAGGTTTCGGGTTTTCTATCGGGTTTTGACAAAATACTCGTCGACTATACCCGGCTCAAAACCCATTGAGTTTCTACAAAACCGGTATTTGGATAAAAGATTTTATAAATTGTATTTGATTGAAAGATTTTCCAATAGCCAATGTTAAAACCAAAAGTTCAAAAAGAAACTAGCAATTGAAAATTTTATTTTACAAAAACGTTTTTGTTATGATTTTTAAAATAACTAAAAAGAAAACAGTTTTCAAAATAAATAAATTAATTATAGAATAAAAAAACATGTATGAAGTAAGTTTTTGATGTAATAAACATTTTAAAATTTTGTTTGATAATTGATGTGTATTAGAAGCCTTTTAATTTTGTTAGGTAACTAGTATTTAGCCCCGCGTTGCGGCAAAGGCGTAAAGACATGTAAAAAGTAACGTTGAAAGGTTTTAGCGAATCCATATGTTGAAGGGGCAACATTTTATCAAGCACATGCGTTAAAGGGAGGATTGGACCCACGCGTTATTGTGGGTCTTTTAAAACGAACGAAAAGTACATGTAAAAACGTTTAACCAGACACAACCGTTACGGCGTGTTAACACGCAAAAAAATAAATCGAAACATAAAACATAGAAAATAATAACTAAATCAACTTACGAACCGTGTGTCACGACATACTGTTCAAGGGGGGGGGGGGAATACGTAAAACGTTGAATCACACGAGCATTGCACCGTTTCAACTCACAAAATTTAGACCAAAATATCACATGAAAAAAGATAAAATATGAAAAGTATTGGTAACCAGAGTTGAAAGTGAAAGTGTTGAGATTGACAATGAAAAATATTTAATGACAAACATGTAAAATATAAAAAGTGTAGGGTTATAAATAAAAAAAATTGAAAATAATAAAAGATATTAAGAAAGCACAAAATGTTCCACACTAACATTGCAAATTCTATATATAGAATTGATGTGTATTAGAGGCAGTATATATAGCATGTAGTATGTACTTCTACTTGGGCCAGAATATCCCAATAATTGTTTAAAGACCAGCTAAATGTTACCGTATTAACTATTAAAGCAAGAATAGTCCAATAAGTCAATAACAATGACTATTTAAAACCCAACCAAATGTTATGTTGTTATTTATAGACCATTCGACTATGATTTTCAGGTCAAAGCATATGACAAAGGCAACGGCCGCATACATGATGCCAGTAGGATTGGATTACCTGAAGGGAACCGCAAAGAGGTTGCTCTGTGATTCCCTCGGTTATCATGTTTTGTTTATCAGTGGGAGGTGAAATAGTGTTGCCGTACATTCCATTCAGGAGTTATCCGCGTGTGTACGCCGTTGTCAACTTCCTCCGGCATATCTTTCTGTACGTTGTGATAGGCCTGGCTCTGGCGGTCCTTATCATTTCCTTATTTCGTCCTGATGCACCCCCCGCCTCTGCTCCTCTGTCCATCGCCATCACCAACAAAACCACCACCGTCATCATCATCACCCAAAACAGCACCACCATCACTACCACCACTAACTTTACCTACACCTCTCCATCCGAGACCCACACCCACCAGCACCGCCACCACTGTCAACCCGATGCGACATACGACCACCATGCACCCGCTAGCACATACCACCAGCCTTTCACCCCTGCTCACCCCGCTCCCAAACCCCAGATTCCCTTGGAGAAGAAGAAACCGGTCGCTGCCACCTATGCTAAAAGAGAATTTTAGGGTTGATTTATCTAGCTTGCTACATTAATATTTATGAATATCCTTTTTGTACATTCAAAGTGGAGTCTGGGAGACATGCAACTATGTTTATCGTTTTGGATTATGAATAAATTAACTCGATAAAATTAGTCTTAATTAATTCGGTTCTTGATCTCTATATTCTTTTCTTTGATTCGTATGAAATAACAAAAGAACTTAGTGGTTCTATTTTAAAAAAAAGAAACGCACCGGCCTGGTTGTATCAATCTTTGTAGGATGACTTAGAATATGTATATATTTTTTTGTTTTACAAGATTATGGGATCGATGTGTTATGGGTTTGTTTAGTTTGAGAAATATGAATGGACAATAAGTATTTAGGAACAAACACGCTTGAGTATCTAGGCACTTAAATTACAAGCTTCTTGTTTCGCTCTTCTTGATATGAAGATCGAGAGAGCCTAGGTTTCTTAAATTTTAAATGACCTGAGAAACTTCATTGGTCATACATACATAAAATGTTTAACTTTGATTTGGGCACGTTGTGAATTGCTATACAAATCGTTCTTTCTTTGGTGTTAATCATCATATTAATCTAATCTAAATACTGACTTATAATTTCCAAATTGTCATATGGTGTTTGCGACAAGAGTTTGATATTTAATGACTTGGTTTATGGTATGTATGATCGTTTTAGTGTTTAAGAACGATTCACAAATTCAAATGAGCACAAAAAATGTTTTATTTGATTTGGCTAAAAGAGAACGGTCACCGTCAACTTTTAGCAGGCTAACAAGTTTGTGTTTGTGATTTTTTTTTTGCATTCTTATTCATGTGAAATTTATCACACATTTGTCCTATGGCTAATAATTTTATTAAATATATATGTATATGATAAGTTTAGAAAAATCATTTAATTAAATAGTATTAAATGCCTTCAATGAACAAACACAAACAAACTAACAACATAAACAGATATAAACAACACACAATATCGAACTTTACAGACACAATTGAACGAATATAGTCTATGTTCGTGTTCGTTCACTTACTTAATCGAACGGAACTCATTGTTAATCTTCGTACATTTATTAAGCGAGTGAACATAATTAAACTCCAAACAATCCACAAACAGTTCATCAAACGTTCGGTTCGTTTGCGGCCATAACTCCAATATTTAAGTGTTGAGAGAGTTTCTTGATGCCCGCTTGAGTTTTTACCGTTTGGATAAACTTTTATTAAAGTTCATTAAAAGGGCATATGTGTATAATGATAAAAATTGTTTGCTTAGGCTAAGGAATCCCAACTTGAGGATTTAACTCATTATATTAAACGAGGTAGTTTAAATAATAATTCGGATAGTTGGAACTGGGATATGGAGTTAGAAAGGAAATTTAAGTTAAATTGGTTAGAAATGTAATTGACTCTGCCTTGGAAAGTTAACATTTTGGTATGGAAAATTCATTTACTTTGTATTACCGTGAAATTAAATTTGTGTAATTGTCATTTGGACATTCCTTTGATTTTGTGTTCGGCTTGCTCGAGACAAGTTAGATGACTGAGCATATGGTTTGGAGAATGCAATGTGGTTGTTCAATTTCAGAAAGCAGTGGCTTATTGGCTTAAGGTGACTTTTTCTGTCTTTGATTTCTTCAGATTTGGTTTTTTGGATCGATACTATTATTATTAGTAAAAAAGAAGATTGATTAAGGATGTTATTATCATGACTACTTGGTGGGTGATTTGAAAGCGTATAAACAACATGATCTACGCTGCATGTTTAAAGAAACGGGATTCTATCTTTGATGATATTGTTAATTATCGTTTTTATGGTATTCTAGTAGGTAATTTAAAGCTAGCATAAGGTTTTGTCGATTGTTATAAGCTGTATTCAAACCGTATAGACAGGTTAAAACATTTATAAATTAATTAGCCAAAACTATTTTGAATGCCCGATACTAAAATCAAACCGACGATTAATTTGACGATTTTATCTATATAAACCAAACCACAACATCTGTTATTAATCAAATACAAAGTGATATGATAATGTATTAAAGAAGTTGATAACTTTATACAGCTGGCTCTCCTAATACAAGAAACAAATTAAGTAGTTATATATAGTCATTCTATTTTAGGAAAATAAATCGTGATCAAATTTTTCAGTAGCTAATTTTCCAACTCAAATCTTTTAAAATTTTGAAACAATATTGAGCTTTAATAAACATATTTTGTTAAACTTGAGGTAAAAAAATTAATTGATTCTATTGTTAAATATTAAATTTGATGTCATGTTTGTTGGTTTTTATTTTATTTTATATTTTTATGAACGGCTTATTGGTTGGTTCTTAATGGGTTGAAATTATTTGGTAGAGGCGTGAGATTGTGAGAAGGTGAAAGTGGGTTGGTCGTTTTGGACTTCGGTGAAAAAATCTAGCATTAAAGGTCACGAAAGGTCCTTACACTTCTAATCACGTGCAGCAATAGTCCGTCTCATTATTTTTACACTTTTATAGTTTCATATGTTTTTTGTCTTTAGCATGTGTGGTTTGCTCTTATTTACATATCATACCTAAGCTTTCTTTCTTGTTCTCCTCCCATATATTTTTAGAATTTTCTTTTACAATTATATTTCGTAATCATGTTTTCAAAATATTTTATTATGTTTTAGTGAGCGAGTAATGCTCATGTTTCTGCTATTTGCTATGGTTTAACTACCAAGCCTAGTTAAACGCACATAGATAATGAGCTTTAATTAACATATCATTTAACAAGTATGTTATGGTTTAACTAGAAAAAAATAAAATAATAAGAAAACAAAAAGTAATTGGTTGTTAGTAGGGGTGGACCCCGCCTTTGAGCCCATTTGGCACTAACACACTAACAAGACCCTCCCCCTTTGACGTTGTTCTTCACTTTGCTTGGATTATCAGCACCAATATTGGTGATGTGACTGGACAATGTCGGCGGTGCCGAAGCATAACAAGTAGCCTTATAAGTTGTCACTTGCAAACCTAACCTTGTTTTCCTAACACCCTCCCCCCACAAAACTTCTTTAACGGCTCATTGTATCTATCTCTAGCTCAAGCCATTTAAAGGTTAATCAGTCTTTGGAAAGAAGTTTATTAATTAATTAATAAAGTTTTATTATTATTATTATTATTATTATTATTATTATTATAGTTTTCTATATAACCTTTTGTTGTTTTTGATTTAAAAAATATATAGGCATAACCTTAAAATGTGATGCATAAAAACTTTCTAAACAACTTTGCTCTCAAGTCGCGTGTGGCCGTATAACTCTTCCATCTTTGTCCATGAACTGAAACATACCAATATCGTTCTCATCTGTTTTTCTATCTTAATAGTTTTTATTTGATTTTCTAAATTGTCTTCGTTACCACACACATTTTATTCAATGATTGCTATGCTTTTCATGATGTCGTTTCGACTAGCAATCAAATGGCTCAAGAACGCAATGATTTCATTTAAACGAGTCGAACCGAATGATTCAGTTAACAAGCTTAAAGCTTACAATTTCTTTGTTAAAAATAATCAACTGACTAAACAAGACCTAACAATCTTGTTTATAAATAAAAATAAACATTTGGGCCCAGCCGAGTTAATGGGCCGGATGCTCTTACATCATTTCATGTGAGTACCTTTGCCTTTCAATGATTGCTAAAATTTATAATGACTAAAAGATTATGTTGTTTTTTAGATGATGTGCATGTATTGTATGTTCTTTTATGTAGTTACTCTTATAAGCCGTAAGATACATAATAACTTAATCATGTGAAAATAATTTGTGTAATTTTTGGTAGCACTATATAAACATCGAGTTTGAGTGACTAGTTAAGTCATTATAGTAAAGTTGTCTCATATTCTTACGGATATACATGTGTATAAGTGCACGCACATGGATTTTTTAGTCAAACATTCGTCCTGATATATTATCACGTGCGTCTGATGATGCATTTATCATCTTATAGTCCCAGACTGGCAACTACATAAAAAAAAACCAACCGTATTGAACATTCAGAAGCCCGCGACCATTCCACAACTAAGAAAGGCAACCCCTATCATGCTTAATCATGATCAGATACAATACCGTTATCTGGATACAAAATCACACATAATCAAATCTTATTAATAACACATTTACCATCTCAATCATCAGTTACATATAAAACCAACCAACCTTCCCTAATCATTCAAAACCCACGACCGTTTCCACGTACCCTTGTCATGACAAAAAGGTTTGCTCGAACCAAACCCGAAAACCAATCTATGAAACCCGAAACTTGAGTTGAAACAAAGGATGATTATTGTCAATATCTCAATATAGAAGTAGGTAAAGAAAAAGTATGAAGGAGCTGCAAGACATTTAATTTTAGTCCACAACAGAGAGCAAAATATGAGTGCAGTTTTAGCAATCAATCAAGGGTTACTTACAAATCGGTTTTGTAAACAAACAAACAAACAAATAAATCCCCAATTTAAAACCCTCACTCTCTCTCTCATGATCAGCCATGCTTATTATACTTGGTCACAAGGTATGTACAAAGTACTAATCTAATCTTTTTGGTGCCTATGATTTTATTTATTCACCCATTTCGAAATCTGCGATATGGGTTTTGATCTTCGGTCGAGTATGTAGGTACATTATTGTTATTTTCAACTTTGCATTGTTTTCGATTCCGATTTCAATCATTTCACTGTTTTTAGGGCTAATTTAAAATTGGGGGTTTTTTGTGGGTAATTCAACAGGGCAGTATTATCTCCGATCTCAGATTGATGGGTTTTATGTTTTTGATTTGGATCCATAACATAGGGTAGTTGAATCTCATGAATTTTGGTTATTAATTTTGATTTATATGTATAGGTTTTGATTATGCGTATAATCTTGTTGCTCTGAATTGAAAGATATAAAAAAAATACAAGTTTTTGTGTGTACTGAAAAATGAGTTCGAGGTTTCCGTCTCATCAACTGAATAACGGGCTGTATGTATCGGGACGGCCCGAACAGCCGAAAGAAAGGACACCGACTATGTCGTCCACTGCAGTGCCTTACACTGGTGGTGATATTAAAAGGTCTGGTGAACTTGGGAAGATGTTTGATGTGGAAAATGCGAGTTCCCGACCGAGGAAGTCCGGGCCGATATCTAATGCTCCGTTGAGAACCGGGTCCTTTGGTGGCGGGAACTCGTCTCAGTCCAACCAGACATCGTCGACGGGTAACCGAATGGGTTCGTCTGGGGCTGGTCCGGGTTCCTCTTCAATGAAGAAAGTTAGTTCCGGTCCGTTAAATAAGCATGGTGAGCCTATTAGGAAACACTCGGGTCCCCAAGGTGGAGGCATGCCTAGTTCTCGACACAACTCTGGCCCCATCCCAGTTTTGCCGACCACCGGGCTTATTACATCTGGGCCGCTGAACTCAACTGGTGCACCACGAAAGGGGCCTGGTTCGGATGGTGCAGTGTCGGGTAAGTCGCGAACCACCATGGCTAAGAATCAAGCAGTTACTTATCTTCGTCATGAAGACGGGCGGTCTTTCTCCAGGTTGGGTTTTTGGTTCGGTTTTTTTAGGTGTTAGTGTTTTTATTGTCAGTATTGCTTTATTTGTTTTGCTAATGTGGCAGCTTGAGTGGATGTTGGGGAAGGAAGTCTATGATTGATTTTATTGACGACTATCCGGATGCTGAACTTAGAACTGCGAAAAACGGACAGTTTGTCAAGGTTTCGGGGGTATGTTAATTTTTTTCTATATAAATACATTACCTTGTACTTATTCTGTTAGCCATTTAATTTGCATATCTGTACATTTATGTGCAAATAATATAAGCGAAACAAAATAGAAGCTCAGGAAAAGCCTCAATTAAGATTTTCTAGTTATTATGGTAAAATATAAAAAGAAAGTTAGTAGAAGGCGAGAAAATTTTTAAAAATGATTTACTTTGAGGGCTACAAATAAAACACTGATTATTTTATGATAAGTCATTTCATTCCATGATGATATGAAAAAAGAAAACACTTATTTCACACCATCATGGAATGGAATGGATTATTAGTTTATTACAATGCAAATCAGTTTTATCTTGTAATCCTTTTAAGCAAATCTATTTAAAAAGATTTCATACCGTTTACTAAATGTTTTCTTTATATAATACTAAAAATAACTAAAATATATATGTTTTTATAGTAGTCATAATTGATATTTTCATGAGCTTATATCCTTGTTTAGCTTGTATTATTTGCACATAACCAATACCTTTTGGTAAATAACATATAAAGTATCGATAAAATTATACTTCGTATTATATATAATGTAAATAAATGGCAAATCTTGATTTCTTGAAGGTGGTTACTTGTGGAAATGTTCCTCTAGAATCGTCATTCCAGAGGGTTCCCAGATGCGTTTACACATCCACAAGTTTATATGAATACCGCGGTTGGGGTTCAAAACCTGCAAATCCCACACACCGACGTTTCACATGGGGTCTGCGGTCCATGGAGGTTAGAATACTTGTTAATATTTAGTTTCAAAATATCAATGTTTGCTTCCAGTTTAAACCATTACTTGTCAATCAATTGCACATCTTGTTAGGTTTGTAGGACACAAGTCTATTGTTAGGAACAAAGCGGCGCGCGGAAGCGAAACAACACACACATGCACAACGATAAACACGCATAAACGAAAATATAAACGACACAAGAATTTAACGTGGTTCGGTCCCCGCGAGGGGACCTACGTCCACGGGCTGCAACTAGGTTTTCTTATTAGCTCAGAACCAAGATTACAATTACATGATGGGATATATATAATAAACAAGATTAGGGTTAAACATAATTAGGAGCCAAAACCGGGCCTCCTAATAAAACCGGCCCAAAGGCCTTCATAACCCAACAATCTCCCACTTGAAGGCCTTGCGATAAATTCCAGCCTGCCATCCAAGTAAATATAACAATCTCATTCATCCAGTAACTCTAGTAATCTTCAGTAATAGAAATCTACCAAGCCTCCAGTTCCAAGAACAAGCTAAAACTTCAACAAAAGAAGTTCTCCAAGCCTCCAGTTCTCTAGGAACAAACTAAGATTTCTACCAATCCACACCCTGGTTGCATCCGCCCTTCTCATCAGTTACCTGAAAGGCCTATTGAAGCTCCCGAGAACTCCAATCCGGTCATCCCAGACCCAGCCATGACAAAACTCGCCAATGACTCATCCTCAATCTTAACCGACCCTCACTTACTCACCAACCGGCTTCAAAGACTTCCAGAGGATAAACACTCTCCAAATCAGCAGACTATACCAGGAGAGATTTTCACATTCGGATTCCTGGTCCTCCGAACCCAACGTCCCTTTGGAAACGAACCTAGAACACACCGCGTGCTCCCACTGTTGCCAAAACCCCGAACATGTTCAGACCTCCGAATACGCTCAAGCTGACATCCTCGTGGCTCTAGGCTTCATGTCTGCAAACTGAAACCCCTTAGCTCTACCCGATTCAGCGAGCCAAGACCTTATAACTCGGAAGTTGGTTCACTTCTTCCGACGATACAAAAAAAAACTCGTATCTTCCAAAAGTCTTTAATTAAAAGATTCAACAATGCTTCATTGAAGTGAGTAACAAATAAAGCATACCATAATCTTGAACCCAAGAGTCGTCACCGCCTTCACTGAGTCCCAATGCATCAACCTCAGATACATTCTCAAAAGCAGAATTCCAAACCTTTCGACATCGACTCTTAAAATGTCTCACCTCTACGCAACCTATCAAGTCGACTATGCCCAGCTCCCACTGTTTCTGTTATCCCAACCCATGCCACACCAACACTCCATGAGATGAACCCCACTCGTACTATCCCGGCAAATAACTTTACCCAACACGAGATCCTGAACCTCTCAAATGGTGTACCACTGATCACCACCAAACAAGATATAACTTTACAATTCCAAACGAACAAGAAGTAATAATCACAGTTTCGAACCAGCTAACAGGCAAACAGCTATAACAACAGTAGAACTTTCATGAAATCAAGCGGTACCAAGGGTTCTATGACCGTACACACGATCAGTTAACTCAAACCCTAACCGAAAGATCATCCAAACGAGCAATAGTTTACATGACTTGCCACTAACCTCATTTTTTTTTCACTTATGCCGTCACCAGCACACCCGCTGGTTCCATTTTCTCCAAGTTTATCCATCACCAGTACTATATCCAATTTCACATGACAAACCAATCAACCAAAATCCATAACCGTCAACATTCCGATCATAACCACCTCGTCTTCAGTTATAACAATAACAAACGAGAACAAATCGAAAACAGTGAACAGACACAACAAGGGCACGGGCCTAAACTTGACGATTGTTCAACAGAACACTGCCAAATAAACCGATTTGCTCTTGCAATAACCGATAAATCAACTAACTGTAAATAAACTATATAAAGTTACCTCAGACTAATCTCTTGCAAACAAATCTGAACCCGAACCTAAATGGTCTTCACAAAACCCGGTTCCCTAATTTACGGTTGATAATAAATAGTCAAACCCTAACTCAGCCTGACAGCCACCAATAATCTTGACTGTCGATCACTGATGAACACGAACCAGAAATTAACCCTGCGATCTCCAAGAGTTATTCACGGTGACGGACCTACCCAACCCTAATCACCAAAAAACAGATTCGAACCAAAACCTTCTGCGAAATCGTTACCAGTGCAACGAACCGTGTGTCCAACAAGCCAAAGCTCTGATGCCACTTGTTAGGAACAAAGCGGCGCGCGGAAGCGAAACAACACACACATGCACAACGATAAACACGCATAAACGAAAATATAAACGACACAAGAATTTAACGTGGTTCGGTCCCCGCGAGGGGACCTACGTCCACGGGCTGCAACTAGGTTTTCTTATTAGCTCAGAACCAAGATTACAATTACATGATGGGATATATATAATAAACAAGATTAGGGTTAAACATAATTAGGAGCCAAAACCGGGCCTCCTAATAAAACCGGCCCAAAGGCCTTCATAACCCAACATCTATATTTTTCTTCTTGCATGTGAAAAATTTAGCTTTTGCATAAAGCAAACATTCTCCTTTGAATTAATAAATTAAATATTATTACCAAAAAGAAGACATGCATTGTTGACTTTTTAGTATCATGAAGATTACTTCATTGATTCATGATTAATTGATTATTAAGATTCTAATCTTTCTGTAAAGAAACAAAGGACCACATTAAACTTTAGAGAAAATGCAGGTCTTAATTTAGTAACACAATATTTATTAAATATTTGACGAAGTTTTTGCATAAATAAATATTTGCAGAGGCATGTGGTGGATTTCTATATATCCGACTTCCAATCTGGCTTACGCGCCTTAGTTAAAACCGGTTATGGGGCCCGCGTGACACCATACGTTGAGGAATCTGTTGTTCTAGAAGCGGACCCGTCAAACATTGAATCATCTCCACAGTTCCTTACATGGTTGAGTGACAGAAACATCTCTAGGGACGACCGAATTATGCGCCTCAAAGAAGGGTATATAATAATATGCAACTCAACTTAAATTTATAAACTTTACTTGTATTACTTTCTAAAAAAATGAAATAAAAATTTTCAGGTATATTAAAGAAGGTAGTACCGTGAGCGTGATGGGAGTCGTGCACCGACAAAATAATGTGTTAATGATTGTTCCACCATCCGAGCCCGTGTCAGCTGGATGCCAGTGGACCCAATGCCTTCTTCCTGTGAATTTGGAGGGAATTGTTTTGAGATGTGATGACTCATCAAAGCTCGATGTCATTCCTGTTTGATGTTGGGTAAGCAAAATTTGGGGAAAAGGCCGTATATCGACTATGTTTAAAGTAGTTGTATAGTCTATCTGTTTGTTTGTTCTTTTATCAAAGTAATGAATGGTGTTGTGTGATAATGGGAGTTAAAAAGGGTGACTTTTTAGACTTAAGATGAGTTTACAGTTATTATTATTATTATTATTATTATTATTATTATTATTATTATTATTTTGTTTCTGAGAAATGTTTAGAGAATTTGCGTATTAAGATTCTATATTTCTTTATAATATACAATGAAGGCATAATATTATACTATTTCATGGGTTCTTGTTATAACTATTGCATTTTATTGTCTTTCTTTCAAATGTTTTGTTGTATTGTTGGTACTTGGAGTATGCCATTAGGGGAAGGTTTTTAAAGTTTTTAAGCAAAACTGTTTTGAAGTTAATAAGGCCATATGTCACATTTTTAGAGATTAGGTGTAACTTAGCTTATTAGTAGTTAAAAAGCTGATTCCATTAGTTGTTAGGAATCTTTACAATTTGTTTTGTTATTAGATCATCTAGATGATTTTCTTTTTGAAGCATTGGCCCTCTTGTTCAAAGTGCTATATGGTTGCTTGATACACAGTCAACTTGCTCTAGGTCAATAATGATGTACATATATAATGTTGCCTTTTTAATATGTGATAAGAGGCTTCCAACTCCTGCAATTATTTGAGCATTGCCTTTTAGATTCTAGGTATTCTGATTGATTCCTATCACAAGATCAATAAAGCTCAACCAACTTATAATCTTTCAAGAGAGCTAACTAACAATATTCCCCTAATGTGATTGTGACACAAACAATATTGTTTTGTTTAATACTTTGAATCTAAGCAAAAATCATTGCCAGGAACGATGGAATTATAAATGCGATATGTTGTAGGTTCTTTTTGTGTTTTTCTGATTTTTATATTTCTTTTTGTCGTATCAAAGCTTTGTTTTAGTACTAGCATAAGCTAAATAGAATTTGATGATGCACTATATTAAATTTTACATAGGGATAGCTAAGCAGTGTTATCATTTACCTTAAAGAGGCTTAGAGATCTCGCAACAGCATTTTACCATGAGATATAAAAGGGTTTTATTTGAGTCTTTTGAGAGGTGTATCATCAGCTTGTATGCATTATAACTATAAGAAATTAAGGATGATTATTTATAGAGTTAATTACACAAATATAGTCCTTGTGGTTCGGGTACTATCAGTATCATATTAGTTACCCATGTATATTGATTATGTGCAAATTTAACTGTGATATCAAATTATCAATAAATTGAGAATAAATAAATAAATAAAATGGCAGACATATTACTCGGGCAACACCTCACCATGTTGGATTGGATATGGCATTTTGCCACCACCGGTGTAATCCAACAAAGTGGTCCGTTATCCGACTTTTGGTCTCGACTCGAGCACCAGTGTAATCCATGCTATTTCATTAGAAACAAAAGTTTTTACTGAATTATGACTTAGTTATTTAAAAGTTTTAAATGAGATTTTGGGCCAAAAGAAGCCCAAGATAATGAAGGTTTGGGTCTAAATTTGTAGTTAATTAATTATCATTGACATTTGAACTTAGATTTTCTGGGCTACACAAATTTAAAATCGATTTATTCGGTTTGCCCGGTTCGGTTTTTGGTTGATAGCAAAATTGAACCACAAGATTGGTTTTTTAATAAACATAAAACTTAACTGTTGGTTTTTTTATTGGGTTCGGTTATATCGGCTATTCGGGTTGGTTAAGTAATAAAAAAGAAAAAAGAAATGCTTCCTTATTTATCAATAGAGTTATTTGGACCCAATTTTTTTTAAGTTTTCCATATAATATAGGCTTAGGACTTATTAGATATATTGGTACATCATTAAGCCCCCTGGTCCAATACATGCTAGACTATATATAAACTGGACCCTTTTTTTGTTTTTGTTTTTTAAATAATCTAGAAAAGTCTTTAGTTGATAAATAAATTTTAATATATAGTGCCTTATACACACCTTTTCGATTTCGACGTGTTTACTCTCCTATAGGAATGCAATTAGGGGTGCAAATGAGTCGAGCTACTCGCAAGCTACTCGAGATCGGTTCGTTAAAAAGCTCGTTTAATAAACGAGCCCGAGCTTCACTTATCGAGCTCGAGCCGGCTCACGAGCCTAAATGAGCCTGCCATTTATATAATTTTTTAAAATATATATTTATTAATTATTAATTAATATATATAATGTTATGAAAAAATAAATAAAAATAACTCAATAATATATATTATTTTATACATAAAATTATAATAGAAAAAATATATGAAAAATAATTATAATTACATATAAAATTGTATATATATAGTAAACGAGCCGAGCTCGAGCTTGAAAATTTACTCACGAGCCGAGCTCGAGCTTTGAAAATAGAGCTCGAAACGAGCCGAGCTCGAGCTCGAGCTTTGTGTAAGTTAAACAAGCCGATTTAGAGCCTAGTCGGGCTCGGGCTCGGATCATTTGCACCCCTAAATGCAATGTAATGTAAGTTGAAAGGATGGTAGGGATGTCACGTAGCCTTGGGAAGTGATGGACAAGAAGCGATTAAAGGACCACTTGAACTTCTACCATTTTCTGATTAAGCTTTTATATTTACTTCTTCTTTCTTGTAACGCTTAAACTTTTCCTTTCCGTTGTTGCACAAACGAGATATTTTGTTAACATCAAACTCTTCTTTAGGTTCTTCATCCCTTCTCTTTCTTTACATCGTTATTATCAAACTCTTCTTTAGGGGGTTGCGGCGCAGCTTGTTGCCCGTTTGCCTGCCACTTTATTGTAATCGTTTTATAGTAAATTATATAAAACTTCGATTAAACCTATTATCAAATAATGTCAAAGAAAATACTTGAAAGTCATACCCGTACAACTTATCAAATCGTGTAGTGCGTCTGCGAGTCGTGGTGAATTCGATCGGAGTCAGGTTACGAAACCAGTAATAAACCCCACCCCCCCTCCACCCGGAAAAAAATAAAAAAATTTAACTTTGTTAACGCAAAAATCCGACAAATTAACATAACAAACAAAACATGCGTTGCGGTTACGAACTGATAACACTTTGGTTGGTATCTAGTTACGAAGCCAAAAATAAAGCAGACCATAAATACGTCCACATCCAAATACAACAATTAACATATTTAAAATATATTAAAAATGTGGCAAACAAAAAAACACGAGCGTTGTAGTTGCGAACTAATACGAATTCGTTGATTCTGGAATCGAGAGACAAAAAAAAGTGATTAAAAAACCTGCACGTTGCGTTTGCGGACTAACGCGAATTCAGTCGGAATCGAAGTTGTAAGCACTAAATTGTACGCAGAGAACCATGTGTTGTGGTGGTGAACACACGAGTTCGGTTGGTATCAGGTTACAACACCGAAATTAAAGCAATAAGTTAATTCGTCAACACTCAAAATCCAACAAATGAAAATATTTACATAAAAAAGATCGTGGCGAAAACCAAAAATATATGCGCGTTGTGGCCGTGACCTAACGCGAATTCGTCTAGAATTGATGGACAAAAAAAACTTGCTGGAAAAGAACCTTAGGTTGCGATCGCGAGCTAACGCAAATTTGGCAAATCCTGTATTTTACGGTAGCGAACCGACATGAATTTAAAATAAAAAATCAAATAAAAAGGACAACAAACAATGTGAGACAACGTTTACGTCGCCAAACTTCTTAATTATTATATATAATAATTCCTAGTCTAAATGGATGGATAGATGATTTTGATCAAAAGCTAAGCAAGCCCCTACCTCCATCAACGAATTGAATGTTCTTTCTTATGCTACATAACATAGAATCACATTAACATCATTTCACAAAATAAGAACAAAGGATTTGTGAAACTATTCTTATTTGGTCACAATCATGTTTATTGTTAGTGAAATGTCCCGTGTTAACTCTTGACATGGCCGATTAAGGTGGCTGTAACTAACTACACTTGATTAAGTCTCTTAAACTATAATAAAGGAGCTATGATAGTCATTCATGTATACATTTTCGTTTGTAACTCTTATTATTGATTTCTTTTCTATTTTAACTTAAATAAATCTGTTGTTAAAAGTCATTTCGTTTTCTTATGAAATTGTCTTCTCGAACCCACATGTTATATTGGCTAACCAAGTATACGGACATTTCTAAGGACGTTTGGTGGTTCGATATATTCGGTTTGTAGATTTTTTTCAGTTGAACCTAAAGCTGAACCAAAAAAACACTGAACTTTATTTTGGTTTAATTCTTGGTTTCAACTGAAAAATCCATAATTAATAATAACTTTTATTGGATTGGATTGAGTTAAACAAGATTAGGCTAAAACCATAACTGAATTGAACTAAATAAAAAAACCTAAAATTTTAATTATTGGGTTTAAATCAAATTCCATTTATATGAACCAAAACCAACCTGAAAACAAAATACGTATATATTTAAAAAATGATGAAAATTAAACATCCTTACATTACAACTATAATTTAGTTGAAAATAAATAACATAAATTATATACATTCAAAGTTAAGTAAAATATAAAATACAAGCCAACTAACTTTAGCTAAACTGATATTGAAAGAAAAGTAAAGTTTTTGAACGGAAATCCGATCTCAACCGGGTTTTACCATAGTAGCATTTGGTTGGCGAGTTTTTCCCGAAACATGATAGGTGGGCTTGAGCTACCCAACTTGTTTGCAATCACAAGCATGTAAGGTCACTTTTTTCCATTAGAGTAACCGAACATTTTCAAAACACACACACACATATATATATATATATAAAATGCATCTAATCTAGTAAACTACTTAATTAGTTATCCCTCATTTGTGACCTAATGGTAGGAAGGCTTGGAATCTCTAGTGGAGACCTGAATTCGATCTTCATTTGTGTCAGTTTGGGTGGATATTGGCAATAAAAGATTTGAGCTGGGCCTTGCGAGGCTGTCTATTCGAATCCTGAGTCCACCCGAGTTTTCGTCCTACCATGTGTTACGCCAGAGATCTTTGTTCTTGTGACGGTACAACGATTTTCAATTGACAATCGACGGCAATCTAAACCTTAAATCCTGCATTAGCCTAGTTAAAACAACGTAGAGGGAGTAACAAGGCTCCATAATTTGATAAAATAAAAAAAAGTAAATTAGTTATCACGAATAGCTTACACAGTTACACCTACTTGAAAAGAGCCTTTGCACAACAAACAGATCCCTCTTCGTTCGTCAAACCCCAAGCCCTAGCCCTACACACACACTAACACTAATGGCTTCCATCAACGGCACCGTAGCCGAAACCCCTGCCACCACTGCCGTGGCCGAGGATCCACCGTCCAAAGTTCCACCGGAGAATAGGTGGCCCGGATGGCCGGGAGAATGCGTCTTCCGCCTCATAGTGCCGGTGCTCAAGGTCGGCAGCATAATTGGACGCAAAGGAGATATTATTAAGAAGATGTGCGAAGATACCAAAGCTCGTATTCGTGTGCTTGATCCACCTGCTGCTTCTACTCCTGATCGCATTGTAAGCTCTTTTAATTCACTCCGATTACCGGAATTAGGACAATATATGTATTGTTATTGTTATTATTCTAACTAAGCTTCAATTAGGGCTTGGGATTTTGCAATTGATTGCTTTGATCATCAACACCTTTACTAATCTTGTTACAAAAACCTAGGCCTTGTAAACAAACCGAATGGACGTGAACACGTATGTATAGTTGAACAAATTGTTTTGTTCGTTATGAAAATGGGTATGCTCATGTTCATGTTCATGTTCATGTTCGTTCGTTTAAAACTTAAATGAGCAGTTCAGTTCATGAACATAAAAACAAACAAACTTGAGCAAACATAATTGAACAAACATAAGTCTAAAACATCACGATTCATCCAAAACTACATCTAATTAGTGGTCTAAATTTACCTCATTCACTAAGCAATTAATGCGGAAAAATATCGGTTATCACAATGAGATATCGGTAATTTTAATATCGTGTAAAATTCATATATAGAGCCATTTAACACTAATAATTCAGTATAGTCTCCTATCATTAACAAATTAAAGTTTTGCAAATTGCAAAACACTAACAATCGTAGCAAGAATTGATTAAGATTTAAAACAATAACATTGAACACTAAAAGTTGATAATTAAGACTTAAAACACTGATATCGGTAATATCGGTGATACATCGGTCAATATCGTTGATATTTTCAGTACCGATATTCTGAACGATATTCTGACTTATATATCGCTAGAGGACCGATAACCAATATATCACTGATATATATTGGTGGCGTTATCGACTGCATAGCTCATTCATTCAAAATATCCATCATGATTATCTAGACGTAAACTACTTATGTTTGTATTTATATAAATATAATGTATTCACTAAAATTTAAACAAACGTAAATAAACGAAATAAATGAACGATCAAAATTTAATCATGCTCGTTTTTTTTAATAAAATAAACGAACATAAAAGAACTTCATGCGGAACAGTTAACGAACTGTTCTTGAACGTTTTGTTTGTTTACAGCCTAGGAAAAGCGCATATTACTGTATAACCAGTTTTTAAAACCAATCAAATCTCAACAATCTGTTTATATGATCTGTATGAAACTTATTTTTCATCAGAAGTATTGACTGTGTTTAGGTTTTGATAACTGGCAAAGAAGAACCAGAGCTACCTTTCTCACCTGCAATGGATGCTGTAATACGAGTATTCAAACGCATTAACGGATTCCCAGAAACCGAGGGTGAGAGTCTAGCATCCGTCCCTTTCTGCTCGATCCGATTACTGGTGCCATCAGTGCAAGCCTTGAGTCTGATTGGAAAACAAGGATCATCAATCAAAGCAATACAGGAAAGCACCGGCTGTTCTGTGCGTGTGCTTTCAGGTGGTGTGACGAATGAATCATATTATTAGCAGTTTCATCATATTATTAGTAGTTTTAATAAGCAGTGTTTATCTTTCAGATGAAGTGTCACTGTCAGCATTATCTGCCAACTCAGACGAGAGGGTTGTTGATATGCAAGGTGAAGCTATAAAGGTTTTGAAAGCTCTAGAAAGCGTGTTGGGACACTTGAGGAAGTTTTTGGTAGACCGTAGTGTTCTTCCTCTCTTTGAAAAACCTGTAAGTTGCCACCACTAATGTTATTATCGCGATTAGTTATAATTAACAATAGTTAATGAAGTGCGTTATTATTTTATTATTCAGAACAATGTAACATCAGCCACACAAGAACATCAAGTGGAGACATCATGGGCTGACAAGCCGGTGATGCGTGGCATTAGTGGGCCACAGTCACAACTCGGGTTAGGTGCCGGTGGTGATTATTCTCTTCCAATGAGAAGAGAGACGCTGTTTGCTGATCGTGAACCGTTACATGGACTTTCTTTATATGGGCGTGACCCTGGGGCTGGGCTAACCACAGCACTTTCACCCGTACTGGCTCGAACCGGTGGTCCTATTATCACTCAGGTCGGCAGTTTATTTTCATAGCTTTGTTAAAAATACGTGCCTTGCTGTCTTGTAAATTTGTATTAAGTTCTTTTTGGTTTATGTTAAGCAGGTAGCTCAAACAATGCAAATACCATTGGTTTATGCTGAGGATATTATTGGGGTTGGGGGGACGAATATTGCGTATATTCGTCGGACGAGTGGTGCTATTCTTACCGTGCAAGAAAGCCGAGGCTTACCTGATGAAATTACAGTCGAAATTAAAGGGACAGCTTCACAAGTTCAGACAGCTCAGCAACTTATTCAGGTAAAATCGTCATTTTAGTGTTCATCAGTTTATTTACTTGATCTTAACTTGTTTGGTTTGATTCCTTAGGAATGTGTGAACGGTCAAAAAGAATCATCAGTTGCAAGCGGCTATGGGAAACTGGATTCAGGTTTGAGGTCTTCTTACTCTCAGTTGGGGAATTCGTCATACCCACCGCCACCATCATCATCAGCTGCAGCGGCGGCTTATGGTGGACCATCGCCTTATGGTGGCGGGTATGGAGCCTCTGGTTTAGGTGGATACAGTAGTGGCTATAGGATGTGAAATGTAAGAGATTGAAACACAATTTATTTGTACTTGTTTTCTAGAAACCTATACTAAATGTACTAATTATCCTAAAAGAACTTGGACTTGTTTCTTTTTTGTCATCATTAACATTTGACGTAAGCCTCTCAAATCAAAACATGGACTTTCTGAAAATTGAATTAATTATACGGATGGTCCATATTACAGTTGTTTTCGCAAATCATTTGTCGTGTACCAATGGAACTGAAACAGGCAGAACTCAGTTTTCTATTACCTCTAATGATTAAATAACAGAATATAATTTGGAGAAACAACAATATGAATTGAAATCCGAAGTAAATAAGTGTACAAAACCAAATTGACAACTGAAGAAGAAACATCCTAAGATGACAAAATTGCACAATTGAGCTAGCAGATAACAGAAATGAAGAAAATATTCAAGAAGTTATTGACATTCAAGATTTATTGCATATATACACTAATCTAAAACAGATAAAGCTCTTTTACCTTAGAAGTTCTATTGTTTGAGATTTTGAACAAAGAGCAGAGAGGATCAAGAGTGGCGGTGATGGTGGTTGAAACTGGGTTCTAGATATTGACCCGTCAAAGTAACCAGACCAGCCGACTCCATAACCCATGAAATAGTCTTAAAAAAAAAGCAACAAAAACTCTTTTGTCTCAAAAGACCAGAAGTGCTACAACTGAATGAACACATATGGGTAAAAATGTTTAATAACAGGTTCCTTTGAGCCAACTTAAAATAATACAACGGGCCAGTTTCGATATTCTTAAGACATAAAATGGGTACAGGTTACTCATATAAACCTTTATATCTTAAAATAGGCCAAATGGGTCAATGCTACCCATGGCCATTGTCTGTCGCTACCACCTACTCGTTGCACCTACACAACCGCCGCCACTAGGACACAGCTGCCACCCCTAAGTATGAATTTAGCATAACCTTTGGCAGTTTGGCTCCAATAAATATGGCGTGTGCTATATTCTCCCACTCGTGTTCTTCATGATGAGTTTAACAATCTCCCCTTCAAAAAATCTTATACGGGTATTTGATGGGGCTCAAACTCTCGTTTAAAGTGTTGGTTAAAACAAAATATGATTCGTAAACACTGCACAAATAGCCAATAGGGAGGGTGTTCTAGCCAAGTAGCCATCTACACAAGCTCAACATATGCTGACAGTGAATAAGCATACAATATGCAAGAAACAGTGCAAGCAAAACAAATAAGGAAGCTCTTTATGTTTCCTTTGTAATCTTATTTCTTATAATATTCTATTTTCAAAGGCATTTCCCTTTTACCAAAACAAAAAGAAAAAAAAATCCTAATACAAAACTTAACACAGTGAGTAAATAATTCATAATAATTTGTAAAATCCTACTTAGAATATCAATCTCATGAAACCAAATGGTTTAACTCAAGTCATGTGGCACAAACCCATGCTCATGTACAACGAACTAAGCTCACCATAAATCGACTCTTCATCAGGATGAGTCCGATCACCCGTCCCAAAAACATGCACCCCATCTCCAAACTCGATCCAGCTGCACCCCGGTGTTTTTTTCACATTCTGTTGTCTCATATTAAGCCTCACATCAGATACCTCCTCATACCGACCCAACGTCCCATACACATTCGACATCAAAACGTAACTCCCACAATGCTCAGGTTCAAGATCAACTACTTTTCCAGCAGCAATTTTAGCAAGATTCACATCTCCATGAAGGCGGCACGCTGCTAAGAATGCTCGCCACACCACTGAGTTGGCCTCAATCGGCATTTCAGACAACAACCCGTACGCTTCATTAAGCAGTCCCGCACGACCAAACATGTCAATCACACAAGTATAATGTTCAACTGTTGGCGAAACGTTGTACTTTGACTTCATTTGACTTAAAAATTCTTCCCCTTCTTTCACCATACCTGCATGGTTGCAAGCCGATAGCACCCCGACGAATGTCACCTCGTCGATAGTTAATCTTTTTTCACGCATTTCGTTAAATAAACATAATGTCTCGCTACCAAACCCGTGCATTGCGTAACCCATGATCATGATGTTCCATGAAGCCGAGTCTTTAACGCTCATATGGTCAAAAACTAACCGAGCTTCTTGCATGCACCCGCATTTACCATACATGTCCATGATTGCATTGTTGATATATGTATCATCAAATCTATCTTCACCGTCTTCTTTCCCCAAACCGTTTGTGATCATGTATGCATGAATCTCCTTACCACACCTTAACGCTGCTAAATGTGAGCATGCCGGGAGGACGGTCGTGACCGTGACTAAATCGGGACTGGAAGTTTTATCTTTTAACATTTGGTCAAATAGCTTTAGAGTCCCTTCATGATCACCCGATTGCTGATGAACACCAATGATCGAATTCCATGAATAAATATCCTTAACCGCCATTAATTCGAATATCCCCAAAGCATCAATAAAGCATTTGCATTTTCCATACATGTCGATTAACGCATTGCAAACCGCAACACCCGAAAAATAACCCATCTTGATCACAAACCCATGAACCGATTTCCCATTATAAAGATCCCCTTTTAGTGTAAGCACCGACAAGATCCCAGTCACGGTAAACCTGCTCGGTACACTCCCATCCGCACGAAGCTTCCGTAAGCACTCCAACGCGTTACGAAACTCCCCTATCTGAGCATAACCATTAATCATAGCATTCCAAAGAACCACATCTCGGTCAGGCATTTCATCAAACACCTGGTGCGCATCCACAACCAACTCAAACCTCAAATACCCATGAACCACAGCACTACCCACAAACAAATCATGATCCAACCCAACTTTAAACACCAACCCATGAAGCTTCTTCAAGCCCACAGCATCCTGACAACCCGAACACGCCTTAACAACACTAGGAAACGTGAATTTGTCCATCAAAACCCCGTCCACTCGCATTTGGTCATAAACCTTAAACGCGTGTTTCGGCATGTCATTGAAGATGAACCCAGCGATGATAGCGTTGTAAGCGAAGACATTAGGGTCACAGGTGGAGTTAAAAACTAAAAAAGCGTCGTGTATGCTGTTGCATTTGGAGTACATGTTGATGAGGCTGGTGATGGTGAGTGGTGATGTGAGGAAGCCATTGATGATCATGTGGGAATGAAGCTTCTTGCCTTGGTGCAAGTTGGTTTGGTTGGCGTATGATTGGAGAGATGTGATGCATGATTTGAGGTTTGGGAGAGATGAGAACGCGCGAAAGATGTTTGGAGTTTTGGTGAATGTTGTTTTGTACATTTAAAATCGATGGATAGATATTGTTGTTTAGCGGTTCAAAAAAAAAAAAAAAAGATATTGTTGTTTAAGGTTAATGAGCGTGCACACGATGTTTAGAACATATTTATGTTGGTACTTGGTCGGTCGGACATGCTAGGATTTTATACAAGACTTATTTAAATTGGTTCAACTCTTGAAATAAATAATGATGGATGGATTGTCTAATTATCCAATCTAACAAGATATATATATATATATATATATATATATATATATATACACATACACGGTTAGGTTGAAAATGAATCGAATGCCTGTTCATGAATCGTTTGTCAGAAAGTTTGTTTATGTTCGCCCGTTTAATAATTGAACGGACATAAACAAAGAATTTCGTTCGGTGAGCTTAACGAAAATAAAGACTTGCGTTTCGCTCAATTGTGTTCGTGAATGTTCGATTCGTTTACATTTGCTCATTTACTTTTATTTGGTTACGTTGTTTACTATATATGTAAGGTTACTAGAATTAGACTCTTACTATTTTTATTTATCTTTTACTATTACAATTTTTGATATAATTATGTTTATGATTATGTTTATAGCGCTATACACAATACAATAGTCCATATATTTACAAATGGTATAACTTTATGAGCTGTAAATCTTTGTATTTGAGGACTCTGTGCTTCTAGCTTCTTGTTAAATTGCCTCTTCTGATATATATTATTATGATTCTTCGTCAGTCAAAAAACAATTTACACATCTTATTAGTTTATTTATATATATAAAAAAAACGCAATAAGCTCTTTATGTGTTTGCATGAAACCAAAAGCCTTAAGCTGTGTTTCATAATCTTGGTTTATGTTTTAGTTTAACAATCAATAATTGTAATTTATGTTATAATTTATTAGTAACTTTAAATCAATCTTTGCTTTCAATGATAACACTTGCTTCACTTTATTTATAAGAAAATTATCTTCCATGTGTGAGTTTGTGCTTTAATTAACAAAAGCTTTGATCTAACTTCAATTTAATAGTACCTTTAATTATGTTTCAAGTTTTAATCTAATCTCACACCATTCTTTCCTCTAGCTGCAAGTAACTTTAGTTAAAAAAAAAAACATAATTAGATGGACAATAAAGTAGGACGAAGGAGTATAAAACTTAAAAGAAAAGGTTAAAGAGACGTTATTACTAGTTAACTATAATTTTTTTTCTTGTTCTCAATGATTAAAGAAAAATGTATAGATTTCATGGATTTTCAAGAATAAGATCGCATACCTGCTTTTTCCTTGCTGTAGCCTATAAGTAACATACAAGTCTAGCACCGCATCTTGTACTAAACAAGATTAATACTAATAAAAACAATGATGAAGGTACTTGAGCACGAGCATCCATTGAAGCTCATTGATTTGCAGGTGAACGATGAAGATGTACACGAATCTGATGATGAGGAGGAGGAGAAGGATTTGGTTACACAAGATGAGCTTTCGTGTACTTGTAAGCTGTGCGGTCAAGATATCAATGAGTATTATAGGTACTACTATAAATGCATGGATTATTCATGTGATTTCTCTCTTCATAAATCATGTGCAGAGCTCCCAACAACATTAAAACACATATCACACCCACATAGTCCTCTTACCCTCGTTAGACATGACTACATTTGGGCATGCTTTCTTTGTGAAAGAAAACACGAGCATGGTGTGGTAGGCTATGTCTGTGCATTCTCTTGTTTATCTATAATTGATGTAAATTGTGTTTGTGGCATGGAAGTAGACAAAAGAAAGATCCATCACCCTAGCCACCCACACCCACTAGTTCCTCTCACCTCTAAACCCATTTTATGCGAGTGTAAAGCTTGTGGAAAAGAACATAATGGGGTCTTCTTTCAATGTACAACATGTTTGGACTATGCCATACACACTGATTGCACCTTCCTACCTAAAAGCTTGTTAATTCAACATGCAACAAATAACACTTTCCCCCATGCCCATCCCCTCACTCTTTCTTATTCCTTCCCATTTGATGACCAAAGAGAGAAATATTTTCCTACATGCAGAGTATGCGATGATAGTTTTTATGACACTAACGCTCTGTATACTTGTGATTATAGTCCTTTTGGCAAGGAGAAACTTTGGATTTATAAATGTGAGAAATGTATTTACTATGCTCATGTGGATTGTACAACATCAAGAAAAGAGCCATTCATGTCTATCTTGTCTATCGGTAATTAGTAAATCTTTCTAATATATAATTTATTCCATTTGATTAGTTTTATTATTTGTTTCACAATGAATTACAATTTGAGTAATTAATAATAAAATTTCCAATCTTTCAGGAAGAGGCCAAACCGTTAAAAATTTTGAAGATGCTGACTATCCAGATCTTCTCCATCTACCATTTCGTGATCAAACTTATAGCATACCCAGGCATTTATACTCCAAAGAAGTTTATCCCTCTGGTGAGGTATGCCTACAAAATATTAATCATCAACATGATTTAGTTTTAGTTGATACGGAAAGCATTGGGTCTAATGAATTAATCATATGCCATAATACAATGAAAAAAATAGAACTATTATGCAACGTATGTGTAAGACCAATCATAGAGATACCGTTCTACAATGCGGGGCAAGTGAAGATGATAATTGCAACTTTGTTCTTCATGAATGGTGTACTCGATTGCCAACAAAAGTAGACAATCACCCAGGTCACCCACAACATACCCTCGTTCTACTGTCAAATATCCCACGAAAGTTTTTCAACTTATTTAATTGTGATGTTTGTCGCTTACTTTGCAATGGATATGCTTATGGTTGCGTCATATGTGAATACTACGTTGATGTTAGTTGTGGGTTTGTACCCAAAAAAATCACACATAAATCTCACCCAAATCATCTTCTTTCATGGTTAAGGAGGATTTCTTCGAAGAACGTTGTTTTCTCTGTCTTTTTCATATGACCACTTCTCATTCTCTTTCATTCTATGAACTGAGTTTCAATTGTAGCATTTGTGATGTATATATACATCTGGAGTGTGCTTTGCTGTTGCCTGAGACAATTAGGCACCCTTATGACAAACATTCGATGCACCTGAGTTACCTCCCAATTGAAAACCACAAGAGTGAATACTTTTATGAAGTTTGTGAGAACAAATTGAATCCTCATTCTTGTTTCTATCATTGTGATGAGTGTGTTCAATCAATGCATTCTTCCTGTGCTCCTTTAATACTTTATTGTGAAACGGAAACCTATTCCAGATACAGAAATAACGTATATATATAGGTTTTTAAATGTGAAATTTGGGAGCATTCATAAGGTTGATAGTCACCCACATCCTCTATCATTTGCCCAAGGGATTGAGAGCGATGGACAATGCAGTCTATGTGCTAGGAGATTGCGGTTCGAGATCATACTTAGGTGTCACGAGTGTCTGTTTGCACTTCATAAGGAATGCTTTATACGCTTCAAAAACTCATGATGGTGTTGGTTTCATCTACCAAGTGCTTTGAAAACACAATGCGGGCAGCATATCGGATCTCATTTCTCTGCTTCCGACTATCAGTTAATTAAAGCATTGATAGTTTGTATGAGATGTAAATGTCACAACTCTTTCTTATATTTCTTTTATGTGTGGAAGTGATGCAATGAAAAGAAAAATACTGTGTTCATTACTGTAATGCTTTTGTTCTTATATTGTGGTTTAATTTAATCAAAGAATAAAATATTTATTGATAAGAAAAATATAAAACAATAAAACTATGACGGCAAATAAATCTAATAGGAACGTGTTTTTCAGATTTATTGGTGCTTTTTAATAAATTAGTTGAGTATTCAGATGACATGTTCCGCACCGGTTACGTGTCAATTTTCGATTACACGTCTTACATTAGTTTCGTGCCAAGTGCCGATTACGATTTAGATGCCAGCTTAGCCCTTGCTTTTGACGAAAGTGTAAGCAGAATCACAAAACTAGAAGTTATTTTGAAGGCGCAAATCATTACTTTTACTCGCATACTAGCTTTTACGTTTGAATAAACAATATATTGATCAAAGTTGAGTATCCGCCTCTACTATTTGTGTATACCTATAAATATCTCGTTATATAAAAGCTACCCACAACCTTCACAATGGTTGTTTTTGTTTTGAAACTAGCCTAATAGCAAAAGAATAAGAGATTGATATGTATGAAGAAAGGAAGAGATTTTATTAATAGGGGAAAATGAATATGGAGCTTTAAGGCATCTAAGTTTAGATGCAAAACCAATCAAAATTACGTCGTTTTGATTAAATATGCCAAAAATAATTAATAAATTGTGATAAGATTGAGAGTGAAAAACAACCTGTTAAAAGATTCTATTTCATTTCTAAATGAAGTCTTCACAATTATCTATTGTTTGATAGCCATTAGCCACAATTTGAAAAATGCTATTTACCGAATTAAATATTTTGTTGGTATAATGAGAATTTCAAAATTTTATACACACATATCGTGATTCTTGATTCTTTGTTATCCATAGTAAACGAATGAAACTTATGATAAAATTGAGATGAAGAAAATTTTTGTGCGCTATGTAGAAGCTCCTAAATTGGAGATATTTAAGGAAATCAGAATCAATAAGTTTAGTAAAATTAATTCTTTTTTTGGCAGATTTAATCAAAACAACGTACTTTTGATTGGTTTTGCATCTAAGCTTAGATGCCTAACGACCCCATATTTACTTTCCCCTTATTAATAAGGTGTGTGATATATGAGATACAATTTTAAATCTTAAATATATATAAACGAAACATTTAAAAGCTCTCTGGTTGCTTCATACATTCTCTCAATCCACGAGATTGCTTTATTTGTAAATGGAGGCTTCTCATGCATTTGACATGAATTTACGGGTATGAGTCTTACCAAACCCAGATAGCCGTTAAACGGGTTATAACATCTCATTAAATTAAAAATTAATCTCACCAAATATTTGATATGAAATCCTATAAAATAGAGAGATACTAAAAATTAATATCTGAAAGAAGGGGGTGGAATCTGAGCTTTACGGAGTGGAATCAAGTAGTTGGTCATTGAAGTAATCGCTCCAAGTGCTGATATTTACTCATTTAGGATTTAGGGGTTTTGGAGTTTGGTCTTGTTCTTTAATTGAGGATGAATCTTGTTCTTAGCTGGGTTTTGATGAACAATTAGGAACCATTTGAGTAGGCCTGTAAACGAACCGAATATTCGGGAACTATTCGTGAACCGTTCGACGGAAAGTTCGTTTATGTTCATTTATTTAATAAACGAACGAACATGAACAAAAAATTTGTGTTCGTTTAATTAAACGAACGAACATGAACACATGTTCCGTTCGTTCATTTATGTTCATGAACGTTCGTTTATGTTTGTTTATTTATGTTTGTTTATGTAGTAATAGAACATAATTAAATATTATCTAGATGAATAATCTGATTACAGGTTTTTATATTTTTTTAATTTGTGTTCATTTAATACTACTTTTATTGGTGACCTTTTAGGAGGTCATGACACTATTTAAAGAATAAATAAAAAGATTAAATCCTTTTCACACTACAACCCAGTTGCAACCCCAACCTAGGTCACAACCCACTTTTTAATTAAATATTCTTTTATTTTTTTTCAAACAATTTGTTTTTTTTATATAATTTGAGTTTTATTTAATAATTTATATTATATGACTTATTTCAAAAATCTAAAACCATAGTCTTGTTTAGTTTATTTTTATGAATATTTCAATATCAATTTTACTATAAATGGAGCACTTTTAAAATATGTATTTTTTAATATTATTATATGTAAAATTTTGTTTTTTAATAGTTGTTAAAATTCAAGGTTTTTTTAATAGAATTATGATATTATCTTTTTTAATGATTTTTATACTTAAAATAATATTTTTTAAAAATATATATTTTTATTAATTTTAATAAAGTTTATAGAATAAATTAAAAGCTAATAAGATATATGTATTAAAATAATTGGTTTGAGTTGGGTTGAGTTGTGAATAAAAGTAAAAAGTGGGGTTGTGTAGGTGGAAGAGAGACAAATTAATTTTTTTATTAAAAAGTTGAGTTAGGTTGGGTTGTGAATAAAAGTAGTCTAAGTGTTTTCATTTAAGTTCATTTATGTTTATTTGTGTTCATTTATATTTGTTCATTTATGTTCGTTTATCTTTGTTCAATTATGTTTGTTTATATTTTAAACAATCGAACAAAAATGTCCCTTTTTATATAAACGAACATGAACATAAATATTTGTTCGATTAAGTGTCAGTGTTCTTTTAAAGTTAAATGAACGAACACGAGCTTGCCTTTGTTCGGGTTCATTCGATTCGTTTACAGGCTTTCATTATTCACATTGATGAATACATTGGTCTCAATCTATAGGCTCTGCCGATTTTATTTGTGTTCGTTTGTGTTCGTGAACACATTAATTTCGTTAATGAACGAACACGAACATAAAATCTCGTTCGGTAAGTGTTCGTGAACCGTTTGTGAACACATTATTTTCTTAACGAACGAACATGAACAAGGCTTTGTTCGTATTCGTTCGGTTCATTTACAGCCCTACATTTGAGCTTTGAATATAGAAAAAGATGGCGTTGGTTGGGTATAGGCCTACAGGGATTGGAAAATGGTTGTTTGGTGGGTTCCATCTACAAATATTACATATATAGTCCCTTGCTTAATTATGTTATAGGAATAGTCCTTTAAAGGTGAAAAGACTAAAAAGCCATCACATACCTTGCCCATGTCAAGATTTAACGGGACGAAAAGCAAAGAAACATGTCGTATAAAGGACACCGCCTGAAATTAAAATTTTTAAAGGACCTGGTCCATAAATCAACTATGTTTAATGGACAAAATTTGTATTTCTGTCTATTTACAATTAAGAAACAATTTTATAGTAAAAAAATTAAACGTGGGTCTCACCAAACCCAGATAACTTTTAAACCGGTCACACCCCGATAAAAGGTGGCGGAACATGCCGGTTGCGTAACGAATTGATTAGACAGTAGCTCAAAAAACACTAATTAAGGCGACAATAATTATTTAATTTCATTAACATTAAAACTAGTACACAAATTCAATAACTGGAACAAATACATCATAATTTTGTAATTTTAAATAAATATCCTAAGCTATAACTAATGTCTTCAATTTTAAACAATATTAACTACTTATACCTGCAACATGTATAAAAATATGGTTTATTAACATGAATGTTGGTAAGAATACATAAGTTTAGTTGAGATATATATATATATATATAGATAAAAATCACAATTCATATGCCAATGGTGAGCATTACAATTCCTATGAAATGTAAACAACTAAGTAGATGTGGACCCGTTCTTATTGATATAAAGTCAACGTACATGAGTAAATGTATGATCATACTAGATGAAATTAGATAAGGATGAGATACCAAACCACCAAACAATAAAATAAGCATTTAAGCACATAGAGCATGCCATAGTCACACATAAACATAAATTTGAATAGTGTTTTGAATGGATGTGGTAATAAAACTAATGGTGATGATTTCAATTGAACCTTTAGAAAGAAATTGAGAATTGAAGGTTGTTTATTCAAAGACTTCAAGACGTATGGACCAAAGGAATTTTATGGCGATAAAGGCGCCATAGAAGCCATAAGATGGCTAGAGGAAGTGGAATCGATCGTGATAATAAGCAAGTGTACTGAAGAGGAAAAGATTTAGTACACATCACAGATGTTCAATGGTGAAGCTTTAGAGTGGTGAAACACTCTGTTAGTGTCTAGAGGAAGAGGACCCATGTACAAATTAACATGGAAAGAGTTTAAAAGTCTAGTTCTGTAGAAGTTCTGTCCGATGCATGATACAAACTTAATTCAAACCAACTTTTGAACCACAAGGTGGTTGGAACAAATATGAAAGACTACAATACGAACTCGGGCGATGGGCGCAATGCGGCGCTTTGAGGGCGCCCTTTGCACTTCGCATGCTCGCATCGCCACAAGCCGCCTTAGTATTTTTGGATGATGGAAATTAGATTAAGACATGCAAGCCAGTTTCGCACGACAGTTCAAGCCCGTGCCGCACGACCGTGCCAGATCAGAGAAACCTGCAATTTTGGTCGGGAGGAAGCACGACTTTGACTTACTACATCTATGGACGACCATGCAGATTTTGGCACGATTGTGCCAGATGTCCAGACAGCTTTAAAAGACTTCAATTACCTTCATTTTGTGTGTGGAGCCTTAGGGGAATACTCTCCAACTTTGGGAAAATTATTTTGTGTGTTCTAGTGAGAATTCAAGGCTTCCATCATCCTTTTATCATCCATTCAATTTCTCAATCTTTGTTCATCTTAGTTTGCATTTTATTTGTTCTTGAACATGAATTGTAAGCTTATTTTGAGTTTGATTGTTGTTGTATCAAGCCTTATGGGCTAAATACTCTTGTTACTTAGATCATGTTGAAACTTTTACTTATGTGATAATTATCTATGTATGATTTTGGCAAGTTTGGTGTTCTTCAAGTTTATGATAAGTTCTTGAGTAGAGTTTGATGATTAGAATGCTTGTTATATTTCATAGTCTTGTTAATTTGATAGATGCTTGACCATAATATGTTGGAAAACTATGTGTTGAGTGTTTATTTATGAACTTTGTTTGTGTATGCATGCTTAGTTTATATCATTAAGTTAGGAATGACTAGTGGAAATTAACTTCGTTATGAGATTTTAACAAGTATGAAACCTATTACTTGATATTGGAAAATTGTATGGTGATAACATGATTCTTCAATTTAGTTGATGTTTACTAGAGATTAAGGCCATAATTCTTAGTTTATATTTTTCTACTTGAAAGATTCATGTGTTGAATTTGGTTTCTTGAGTTTGTCTACTTTATATGATTTTAGGTGATTATGGTGTTGTTTTCATGCTAGCTTTACTTTAATTATGAGATTATTAAGTTTTGACAAACTACTAATCTATGGTTACCAACTTGAATGAATACTCATCATGATGTTTTTACGATAGTATGAGGTTACCTTGATTGGAATTTGATACTTATGTTTATCTCAATTCATGATGTTTTGTCATTATCATTGTTATTATATCACTAGTTTAAGTGGATGCATGGTCTAGGTAACTTTGTTTGTATTGATTGTTCTTTGTGCTTTTACTTGCCTTGTTATTGTTGTATGTTAGTTTAGTAACTTAAAAATTCACTTGATTTCCTTGTTTGGTTTTTCATTTACAAAGATTTAGTATCGAAAAATAGTCGTGTTCATGGATTGACACTCGGTTCTTGCTGACACTTTGCTACAAATGATAGGTACACCTTGCCTTTCGTGTGTGGTTCGGCTGTAGGTGAAAACCCAATTTTAAAACCCTAATTTATGTGAAACTTTTATTCAAATTTCTATATATATTCACACACGTCAAGTTTTTGGCGCCGTTGCCGGGGACACGGTGATTTTTTGATAATGATACAAGTAATTGATTTGCCTTGTTGATATTTTTGCTCTATGTTATTTTAGTTTATTTCATTTTTATTCATCTTGTTTTATTTTTATTTTTATTATTTAGCCAGTTTTCCATGTCTTGTTCGTTTCCGTTCTGTATTTCTTCCGGGTGATGCATATCCACCATGCCCGGTCCTGAGCTCATCTCCCCACTTTCTAAATGCGAGCGACATCTTCGAGGAGGTTTGAGGAGGAAAGCACACGAAATTGTCAAGGTCTTTGAAAACAAAGTTGTGGAGGAGGAAGCGACCCCCAAGATAGAAGTTGAAGAAATGGCGGATCTAACGCTCAAGATCACATGGACGACTTTGCTACACCGTCCCTCGATGGTTACGGCAGCACCATCAGGACGCCCAAGATTGCCATGAGTTTCGAGATCAAATCGAGTATAATTCATATGGTCGAAAATTCTGTTTCTTTCCATGGTCTCCAGAACGAGTATTCACATGCCCACGTTGCACATTTCTTTTGTTTATGTGTGACATTCAAAATTCATGATTGTTTTGATGATGCCGTGAGGCTCTGACTTTTTCCGTTCTCACTTCACGAGTCTGCCTTGGAGTGTAAGAGGCACTCCCTTCCTGTTCCATCACCACTTGGAACCAATTGGTTGAGCAGTTTCTTCTTCAGTACTTCCCACCCGATAAAACTGCAAAATACCATGCAAACATCACTTGTTTTTGTCACACCCCAATTTAAGGTGTAGGAGTGTGACTGCAGTTGGTACCTTTTTTGTAAATATATCAAAGTTTATGGGTTAATTTTACTGAAAGACTTAAAGTTTGTTATAATATTAATTTACATTGAAAATTTACTTGGGAATTAAATACCCAAGTATGTGTTTACAAAATATTGTTTATATATTATAAGGATGTTATAATCAATATTGAGCCATCTTGTACTGCGAGCATCTATCTCCTTGACGACTCTAATCCTTGCATATATTATCAAACTTAGTTACCTGCAATGGGGCATCTATGTGCTGGTGAAATGTTGACTCTTAAAAATATTTAAACAACAATCTTAATACAAATATAGTTTTCTTGACAAGCTCAGCGGAAATATTTCTATTTCCGGTAATTGTAACACTGCCCTACACACACACAAGTTTCTCTGAGCCACGTAGCCCATACAGGAGAACTAGTTATGACTGTTCAACCCGCGGCCACATAGCCTTCGAATGTTAGGTTAAACAATTTTGTCCAGATCCATACACATGTGTAATCGGTATGAGTTGCTTTTATTCTCTAATTTGTATTATAACATTTTAGAGATTACGTAATCTCATGCAAATGTTTGACTGACTCTTTAAGACAAACAACCTGTTTATCTTATAGAGTATAAATCTATGTTGACTGTTTGTAAAGGTTTAACGTATTCACTTGTACCGTCGGTGTGATTGATTGATAAACCTTCTTGATTCTGAATGATGTTAAACTATAAATAAATAGGTTTGAATGATTACCTTGATGGTGTTTCTTGATTAGACTGCAGACCTTAAGTCTCGTTTTAACCTTGATTAGGTTTGTGAATGTTTGTATTTCGAAATCATATCTATAGTTGTGTGACGCTTGATTTAGCATGCTTTGGCCTAATAGGTTCTATCACGTTGGCAAGTTTCTCCAGGTAAGTAAACGGGTCCCGCGATTGATTAGGATTTGTACGAATTACTTATCTTAGGCAAGAAACATCTACTAATGATATCCCCCTTCCAGTTACTACATGCCCGTCAAAATATAATTTTGTATAACATTACATCTTATAGAAGTAATGTTTATTTGAAAACCTTTTTGTTAATGCTTTGAAAATCTTTTCAAGGTTAAAAGGCTATAGACTTGACTAAGTCTAAGCTATTCATAATATACTTGAAATAATTACGCTTAAATCCTACCTTAGCGAATACTCGAGAATGGTAACACTAAGATAAGGGTGATTGCTTGATTGGCATAATCTTGTTTCTAGCTTGCTTAACCAATCAACAAGGCTTCAGAACTTCAATGCATGCACAAATCTCAAGAAAACAGGGTCTCGGCATGTCACAGCTATCGGGCACGCTTCTCAATACTAAATGTGTGAGAATGAAGGTGAGAATTTGGGTGAATTGGCTCAAACCTGTCACTCCCCCTTTTATAGTTGAAATATAGCTCCTTTGTGTCGCGCGAAGGACAAAGTTCCTGTTTCTTCGCGTCGCATGAACCGACTCTCAGCCGCAATTTTACACGTGGCCTGTACCATCGTGCCATGTGTTGACATGTGGTTGGGCACGTGTGCCCGATTACTTAATGAGGTTTCGCGTAGCGCGAAGAACTACTTCGCGTAGCGCGAAAAAGCCTTGTCTTGGATTGTATGCCTGATATCTTTGCGTCACGCGAAAGGAGTTTAGCTAGTACTTCGTGTCGCGCGAAGAAATTTAAGAAAGCAGAATTTTCATTTCAAGTCCCTGAACTTTGAATATTGGCATTTTTGGCAAAAACTTATTTTGGAAATTTTCGCGGTGTTACATCCTCCCCACCTTTTGAATAATCTCGTCCTTGAGATTTACTGGAATAGATGTGGGTACTTTCTTTCAATTCTGATTCGAGTTCCCATGTATATTAAGAAGGTCCACGTCTTGAATCCCAACGGACCTTCACTAACTTGAGTCGTTTGCGTTTAAGAAACTTAATCATACTATCTTCAATTTGAATCGGTTGTTACGCAAACTTGAGCTTTTCATTAACCTCAACATCTTTTAATGGCATTGCATGTGTTTCATCGGCTAAACACTTGCGTAACTTTGATAAATGAAACATGTCATGTATTCCTTTCATTTATTCGGGTAATTCCAATCGATACGCAACTGGTCCGATTCTTTCAAGTATTTTGAATGGTCATACGCAACCGGTCCGATTCTCTCTGTGTTCTAGTTTCTACCGTTGTTACATCGCCATGCACAATCGTGACCACCAACCACAGTCCCATGCCACACCACACATAATCCGAGAAAAAATACGGGCGGCGATGGTCCATACCCACCACCAGACCGCTGCGACACCATACCATCGCCACCTATGGTTCTGAAATTGAACCCGACAACAGTAGGTAATGGCTAACGACTGGCGAGGGATGAAACGGTGGGTTTGGACAAAGGCGACGCTGATAACTTGGAGATCGTTAACGTCAAGAGAGAAGATGAATGTGTGGAAGTGGTAGCAGATCCATATCTTCTTGAATCTTGACAACAGCTTACCGACCTTGCAATTTCTTGGTGAGTTAAAAGCAAATTCACTTGGCTAAAAAATAGGGTGATGCGTGTAAAACAGAGTAACAAATAATGATGCTAGACTTACAACCCTCAAAGCCAAAAGCAAGGCCAAATTGTACAACTGAAATAGCTTGAAGTACAACACAGTATTGCCAAGTTCCCTCGATTTGTTATATTATAAATGTAATGTAATTGTTATATCATTAACACACTAGTAAAAATTTGCTTAAGGTAAAAAATTGCAATTACCGAGGCACGGTCCCTTCCAAGATATCATGCACAAGAATTAGCGAACGAGAGGCAATGACAGGAGACGAGACATGTTCATGAAATTGTGAGACAACTCAAAACGATATTGGATGATCTGTTAAGATAAATAGTAAGTGACCACTTCTCCTTGGCAAATCCCCGCGATTTTATTTGTATGTGATTTTATGTTAAGACAATAGTAACGAGAGGATAAATTTGTTTTACGTGTATTTTGTATGTGATTTTAATCTAATCAAAATTTTATTTGGTTTATGATACTTCCTTTTTAAAAATTTTATATCGTTTCTAATATTCTATAATTCCAGAATTATTCTTTTAAAGTTATCTACAATTACCAACGAGTTATTTAGGAAAATTCCATCCGCAACATTTAAATATTCATCGGTAATCTGTCAAGAACGGATTGTCAGAAATCTGTTACTAAATTATGCGTTTTTAATCCCTCTGAAACGTCTACTTTTGAACGATATTACAAAACTTGTCCATGATTAGTCCAAAATCAGTTGCAAATGATATTGCGCATGACCAACATTCCGACAACTATTTACCTACGGATTACCATCATAACCAACCACCACACACTTTTCTAGTTGTATAAAGCTGCGATCCATCGTTTCAGTTATTTTTCTTGTCGTTAGTGTTGTGACTATTTTTTCAGTTGTAATTTTAGTAGTTCTTGTTCGTTTTGTACTTTTGTAGTCACGCTTAACATCAAAGACAAACTATGTCATAAAACATGGTATACAACAAAGTTAGACATCAAAATATTGGTGACCATGTGACAGCAGCTCCAGTAGCAAATTCAAGAGCCGCATCGCTAGCAAATTGACAGCAGGATTGCCAACAACTTTGGTATTACCTGGACTTCTCATAGCATCAACAATTGCGATAAGTGCAACCACAAATGCATAATCCATGTTAGGCTAAATCGTCACCGTAAATCCCTGGGGTGATTTCCATGGACACATCTACAAGAGAGAAAGCCTCAGATTTGTAGTCATACATACATACATGCATGCATACATACATACGTACGTACGTACACGCACGCACGCACGCACGCACGCGCACACACACACATATACATACATACAATATGAAATTAGCAAAGATGATAAAACTACTTGGGCCTATACTTCTTACGAAAGAATCTCCCATATATATAGAGTAGTTTCTTTTCGACCAACTTCCTTTGATCTGGTTACCACAATTCAATTTGTTTGCTAGGACATGTTTACATGGGTGTACCAATATGGGTTATGTTATTCGTCTCCACGTTAAATAACATATCAGAATCGGCTTTACTCTGACCTCTACATTCATTCCATTTAGCACGGGCCGTCCTGTTTTGGAAATATGTTGGTGCATAATGTCAGTAGTTCATAGTCTAGTGTCTGTAATCGAGTCTGTAATGATTAATTATGTTTTATATGTCTTAAGCGAAGTTACTAACAAGTTCGCTGTTTAGGCGAACTTGTTAGTCAAGCGAAGTTATGGACAACTTCGCCTGAACATGCCAGGCGAAGTTGTCGTGTATTTATATAGGTTACGGCTTAGCTTAAAAGGAGGAGTTCGTGTGATCATTATCGAAGTTACGAGAGCTGTAACGTGAGGACGAGAGTTCGTGTCTGTAATAGTGATATTGTATCACGTGTTTTGGTTATAATATAACGTGTTTGTTTATCGTATCGTGTTTGATCTATTCGTGTCTTCTACGCTCGTAACGACCTACGTAGGGATTCCGCACCTACGTAGATCGAGATATCCCGTGCAGATCCATCCAGGGAACCTACAAGTGGTATCAGAGCCTTAGGCTCTTATGCTATGGTTCGAGATCGGCGTTTTGGTGTTTCTGGCACGTTTCTGATCGTTTCTGGCCGATCAGCGCCGCAGGCGAAGTTATTGGGTTCACGCGAAGTTGTCGCTTAAATTTTAGGGTTTAGGCGAAGATATAAGGTTAAGCGAAGTTATCCACAACTTCGCCTACCTCACAAGTTCGCTTATCATTCAGGCGATGTTATGGAATAGGCGAAGTTATGGACAGGCGAAGTTGACTTTAGGCGAAGTTAACGAGAAAAAAAAAAGAGTGTTTTGGAGTTTTCGTCTGTATGGCCAGGTGTACACGATTATTGTGAGACCGGAGATGTTGTTCCGTCAACGAGTGAAACTTGTTATCTCTGGGTCTTACGTGTGAACAAATACGTGTCAACTCTGGATATGGAGTTGAGTTTGTGAATGGGATATTGATTGAAACTGGATATTGACACATATTTGGGTGTTTGTGGGCAATGAAATTGTTGTTGTTCGAGGTTGACCAACTGAAGAAAGTCAAATTGAACTGAAGGTTTTTGTCATTACTGGATTGCGGTCAGAGCATATTATTTATGTTATTTTCAAGGCGTTCGAGAATTGGATCCTGAACGTGAAGCTTATTTATTAGAGTGAAAATTCTGGAACAAGTTGGATTTAATCGGGAACTAAAGTGTTTATGTTATTGATCGTTATCCCTGGTGATTGAAGATGCTTCGGATTAATTAATGGTCATGTGTTAGATTCTGTCAAGGTGGTTTTGTGATGAAATTGATCACTTGATGTTGAGTAGTTGAAGATTAAACCTTATCGTATGCCGACGAGTTGGTGAAGTTGTGGAGGAAGCCCAACTTCACGTGTTGGTGAAGTCAGATGGACTCACGTGATTGGTTGAGATGATCTATTGGCACGAGGATGCATGCATTTCAAAGACCTCAATCGTTATAGTCGGAGAAGCTTACACTGAAGGGGAGATCTGATATGGAAGACGCTGGGTGATTGGTAGATTTGTGAAGCTACATGACAGTTTCAGACACGGCTAGTTGAAGGGCAAACATAAGATCATCAGTTAAGAGGGAGTCTGTTGGTGCATGTTTTTGTAACAGATGATCTTTCGTGTTTGTTAGAATTGAGAGCAACGGTCAAAGGGGAGTCTGTTGGTGCATTTTGTGACCGTCGCTATGCAATTCTGACCAGCGGAACGCCACAGGCGAAGTTAGAACAACTTCGCCATAGGCGAAGTTATAACAACTTCGCCATAGGCGAAGTTAGCACAACTTCTGCCATAGGCGAAGTTATATCAACTTCGCCATAGGCGAAGTTGTTACAACTTCGCCTACAGGCCCAAGCCCGTGAAGTTTATATATATATGTGTGTCGTGTTTAGGGTTAGTAATCCAGAAATCAGAGTATTGTGTGATAAGTTTAATTAGCTAGAGAGAAACCGAGAGAGTGAGCCGTGTGGGACGGCCCGAGGTAGAGCTCACCTCGGGTCGGCCGTGTCATTTGTTTTCATGTTTGGTATGTAAGTGTTTTGATTATTATATAAGAATCTGCAGATTTGATTATCCCGTTCTTGTATTTGTTCGTGTACGTGTTTGTGTTCTTCGTCTTGTACACCATTAACGAGTCTAGGAGGATTCCGCACTCCTAGACCTCGTGCGGATCTCGTATCGATCGGCGACGCCTCCTGGGGGACCTACACTACTTCATAATTTGTCAGCCCTAGAGAATTTGCCAGCCTTAGATCCATCATTTAGTTAACTTTTAGATTTTTTTTAATCCATACTAATGTTAGTTTATATGGATGATGATGGTGGGGTAATATCATGAAAAACTTTGGAGCTAAGTTTTATAAAAGTGAAATTCTCATCTAATAGAACGTTTTAGACTCATCATGTATTGAGAATTTGGAGCATGATACCTATTGCATAATTTTTGTCTAACATTTGGAATATGTTTCGAATTGTACTTATTATTAAAGTTATGATATTATAATTTTTACATTTACAATTTTATCGAACTTTTATTTTATATTTTATATTGTAAATCATGTGATTTATATGCCAAAATTATGAGTCACTAAAAGTTTGTCACAAAAGTTTTTTTTTAGATTGTAGCAAAAGAAATATGTCACTTAAACTAGTATAGACATGCAACTACATTTACTTTTTAAAGGCATCAAAATTGTGCCATAAAAGTCTTTTTTCTTATTATGACAAAAAAAAAGATGTCACTAAAAGCCCAAATACTTAGTGCCACACATTGAAAAAGTGCCATTAATACAATTTAGCGACAATGCTTCTAGTGGCACTTTTTTGTGTGCCGCACATTATTACAAGGGTTTTTAATGACACTTTTTATTTTTTTAGCGTACTTATTGTGAGACCGGAGATGTTGTTCCGTCAACGAGTGAAACTTGTTATCTCTGGGTCTTACGTGTGAACAAATACGTGTCAACTCTGGATATGGAGTTGAGTTTGTGAATGGGATATTGATTGAAACTGGATATTGACACATATTTGGGTGTTTGTGGGCAATGAAATTGTTGTTGTTCGAGGTTGACCAACTGAAGAAAGTCAAATTGAACTGAAGGTTTTTGTCATTACTGGATTGCGGTCAGAGCATATTATTTATGTTATTTTCAAGGCGTTCGAGAATTGGATCCTGAAACGTGATGCTTATTTATTAGAGTGAAAATTCTGGAACAAGTTGGATTTAATCGGGAACTAAAGTGTTTATGTTCGTGATCGTTATCCCTGGTGATTGAAGATGCTTCGGATTAATTAATGGTCATGTGTTAGATTCTGTCAAGGTGGTTTTGTGATGAAATTGATCACTTGATGTTGAGTAGTTGAAGATTAAACCTTATCGTATGCCGATGAGTTGGTGAAGTTGTGGAGGAAGCCCAACTTCACGTGTTGGTGAAGTCAGATGGACTCACGTGATTGGTTGAGATGATCTATTGGCACGAGGATGCATGCATTTCAAAGACCTCAATCGTTATAGTCGGAGAAGCTTACACTGAAGGGAAGATCTGATATGGAAGACGCTGGGTGATTGGTAGATTTGTGAAGCTACATGACAGATTCAGACACGGCTGGTTGACTGCAAACAGAAGATCATCAGTTAAGAGGGGGACTGTTGGTGCATGTCGTGTAACAGATGATCTTTTGTGTTTGTTAGAATTGAGAGCAACGGTCAAAGGGGAGACTGTTGGTGCATTTTGTGACCGTCGCTATGCAATTCTGACCAGCGGAATGCCACAGGCGAAGTTAGCACAACTTCGCCTACTGAAGCCCAGGCCCGAGAATGTTTTATATAAATATACGTGTGTCTTGTTTAGGTTTAGTAATCCAAAATTAGTGTGTGTTTTGAGCAGTTTGTTTGTTTAGAGAGAGTAAGAGACAAGGAGAGTCGTGTGAGACGACCCGAGGTAGAGCTCACCTCTGGTCAGTCGTGTTTTCTGTTTGGTTACGGTATGTAACGTGTTTTGATTATTATATAAGAATCTGTAGATTTGATTATTCCGTTCTTGTATTTGTTCGTGTATTTGTTCGTGTACGTGTTTGTGTTCTTCATCTTTACACCAATAAACGAGTCTAGGAGGATTCCGCACTCCTAGACCTCGTGCGGATCTCGTATCGATCGGCGACGCCCCGGGGGGACCTACAAAATAAAATACATTTATCTTTAAACAAACCGGTGAATACATATTGAACTAAAAATCGAACAGCCAAAATAAAAATCACCTTGGCCCTAAGCATTGCAATCGATTTTCCATATTGTGAGCGTATATGTATTATAAGCTATGCATATACGCCGCACATGTTATACGGCGTGTAACTTACACGCCGTATTACATATGTGCGCCTGTTTATGTATATTGTTTCTTGTTTCTTGTATTTGCGATTGTTCATTCTAAGATACTAAAATTTCCTTCCTGCTTCATTTCATCTTTTGTTTTCATGTCATCGTTGTTCAACGATTACATGGTATTAGAGCAAGGTTATTAATCTTGTTCTTTGTTTCAGCCGATTTCTCATTCTCATCTGATCATTTTCTTTGATCATTCTTGTGTTTTGTTCGGGAATTGATTGTTCTTTGATCAATTTAGTTCATTTCATTCAATCTCTTGTGAGATTTCATCTCTTTTCTACCTATTTTGATCTTTACCAAAAGTTCTCAACATGTCATATTCTTAGTTTTGATCATTTTCTCAAAGTGTCAGACGTTTTGTTCTTCATTCTCACACTAAACTTGAAAAAGTGTATAAATTCATCTTATACGCCATATAAGTCTTGCTTCCGTATAAGTTTTCTTATAAGTATACCTTATACGCTGTATAAGTTGTTGCTGTATACGACACATAAGTTTCTTTCTTTTCGTTTCTTCTCTCATGCGTTTGTCTTTGTTCTGCAGTGTTCAATGGCAAACTCAAACAGTTCTGTTCCTCTGAATATTTCCATCGATTCCTCGAACCCTCTTTACCTTCATCCTTCTGATTATCCTAGTATGATCCTCATTTCGAAATTCTTTGATGGTACTGGATTTGGTGTATGGAAAGGAGCAATGACGATTGCTCTGTCAGCTAAAAACAAGCTCGGTTTCATCAACAACACTTTAACCATACCGCTTAACGAGCAACAACTGGCAGTTTGGTCGCGTTGTAATGACATGGTGATCTCATGGATTCTTATCACTCTTACTCGTGATATCAGTGATAATGTCTTGTATGCTGAAACTGCTCAGATTCTTTGGAATGAGCTTAATTCTCGCTATGGTCAAGCAAATGGTGCTAAGTTTTAACAGTTGCAAAAGAACCTTTGTCAAATCACTCAGGGAAGCAACGATATTGCTACCTACTCTGCTAAAATGAAGTCAAATTGGGATGAGCTGAATGCGATTAATACTATTTCCTCATGCACTTGTGAAGTTGCTCACTCTTTTGCTAAGAGAGATGAAGATCAAAGGCTGATCCAATTTATTAATGGTCTTAATCCTAGTTATGACTCGATTATAAGTAACATTTTGATGATGCAGCCTCTTCCTACTATCAATCGTGCATATGGTATTCTCATACAATATGAGAAGCAAAAGGAAATTCACACCACCACTGATTTCACTACATCTTCTGCATCCATGAATGCAAGCAGTTGAGGTACCACCGGTGGAGGAACAGGGGAGAATAGGAGAACTTTGGTGTGCACTCATTGCAAAATGGGCATTTAGTCAACAAATGCTATACCTTGATTTGTTTTCTCAAAGATTTCAAGTTCACCATAGGAAATAGGCTTTCTAACCTTGCTGAAGATCAAGGAAGAAGTGGTAAAAATCAGTCTGAATAACAGCAAGTGATAACTCAGAACAATATCATGATTTGATGGTTTTATTGCAACAAACTAAAGTTCAACCTAGTACTTCAACCACATATGTTGTTAACAGTGCCACAACCATCAATCAGGAATCTTTCCATGTGATATTCGTGGCAAAACCAGGTACACGTTGACATGTATTTACCGATTAAACGATTAACTGCTTATAGCGTATCGAACAAATGAATAACCAAACGGGACTGACTATGACCCAGATATCCCGGGGGGCATCTATAAGTGATATAAGTTTAATATAAGCTAACATATATATATTATGGCCTTAGTACAATAACAAACCAGTTAAACGAAAACATACTCGTTTAACTAAACACTATGACTATAAACACGAAAGCTAGTTACGAAACAAGCATTGAATCATACGTTAAGCAGAAAATTACTTACAAAACACTTACTTGGGATGCTTTAAGCGATCCGTGAAAATATTTACAATTTTTAAAAACAAATAGTATGTTTTTCTAAATTTACAAGAAATTGACCGAAAAGAACTCGCTTTCGCACCGTTTGTCGTACCTGATATATTTTTTGCACTAAAAACTGAACCCGAAATAAATTTGGACTCAGGATTTCATGCTCGGGCATGCAAAACGAGAATATTGGGCCAATTGGGCTCAAAGGGAGGCCCAATAGTCTGGCCACCACTATTGAAAACTAAACAAATCTTACCTTTCTTCATATTAAAGCAACTTAACAAGATATTTTGCACACTTATTAACCAAAATCTGGACCAGCAAGCTCTACTCTAAAATACATATACATAAAACCTAAGATAATCACCATATCTTGATCATTTATGCATGATTTGAACATGATTTTACATAAATATCGATGCTTAATTATCAAAAATCATCCCTAACCATACAAAAAACCCTAAAAATTGTCCAAAAACATGCTTTGATCTTACACATGGTTAGGAATCTGAACTGGTAAGTTTTTTTGCCATAAACACGAATTAGAGGGTTTAAATCGTGTTTTTACGGTTCAAAAGTTCGGTTTAAAGCCCTAACTGAAACCCTAATTTTCAAGGATGATCTTTTGATGATACATGCTTGGTTTTGTGATATAGGACCTGCAGCTGCATTACGTAGAAGGAAAAGAACTTGGACAAGTGAGGAAACGGGGTGAAACGAACGAAAACCGCAAAGGTATTGCCGAATTACTTGTTTAGGGGCTGTTTAGGATTAGATTGTGATGTTCTTGGTGTTAGCTTGTGAAACCTTTCAAGGAAATCAGGACCATATGAATGAGTCCTTGTCCAAATTTGGTAATTTTTCGACCATTCGAGAATATTTGGCGAATTTATTTCCATTTAGGGACGTTTATTTGTGAAAAATACTTAAAATACTTGAAAAATTATGAAGTTTTGGGGAGAACTCAGGCATAGCATAATATGATCACATATAAAACTTGGGGTCAATTGGAGAACCCTAGCTATATTTTCTGGATTAGAGTTTATTCGGGTTTTTATGGTCGTTTTTGGCTCAAAAAGGTAACTTGACAAAACTGTTAGTTTCTAGAAATTTTATAGGGTGTTTTGGGAGTTATTTGGATCACTCAATAATTGTATCAGATTTTTCGGAAATCATTTGGTATAAACGAACGATTTACGAGTTACATATAGCATATGAATTGTTGTAAATTAATAATCAACAAATAATCCTAGAAATATTTTTATAAAAATCTACATATTTTTCTTGGTAAGTGTATAAATTTTCATGATTTAATGATAAACGGATAAATAATTATGCTAATTTGAAAGTTAAACAAATTCAATTCTGATAAAAACTGACGAGTTCGTGATTAACGAACCTGTTGGAATATCAAAACATCAAGAGTGATCAAAAATCATATTTTTGGGTTAATCAAGTAAAACCAAACTTTTTGTGAGAAATCTAGACAATCTGGATTTTTTCTCCAAACCGGACTGAATAAACAGAAATGAGCCACATTGCAAATCCAGACATCTAATCTATGATTTCTCTTTATAAATTTAATCATTTTATCAACCAACACATTTACCCGAGTTTATATGGTCATAGCTGTTTACTAAACGCATAAACGTTCAACTTGGCCCAACAGGTGAAACGGGGAAACTGAGCCAAGTTCGGTTTTAACCATAAAACATTGTACAACGCTACAATCTAAGCCTGTTGGCATGTTTTGGGCATGACAGCTATACCCAGACTAGATATACAACCCAGTTTAGTATGGATATTATAATAATATTAAAATATTAATATTATTAAAATATTGATTATAGGATCTGAGTGCTAGCAAGCAGAACGTACCACTATCCGATACCGTATTGAATACCGACTAAACCGTGAGATTCATGACCCCTCTTTCTAAACAGTTTTACGAATTTTTGGGGTGAAATGCATGTTTGATTATATACACATACCTGAAACATATGATGATGTGAATTATCTAAGTGTTAACACATGAAAGTACCTATTAACACAATGATTAACTTTTAGCCGGTGGCTTGTGAATAGTACTATTGGTTTGACAAACCAAACGGAATCGACCTGGTTGCCGTGTCACACATAACGCCATTTACACATGACCATAATTATACAAATAGGCTATGTAGTGTTAGACAAAGCTACTTGGGGCATGTTGTGGGCGGAAGGGGGGCCACAGTGGTTGATTACGTGTGGGAAATGGAGGCATGCAACTCGAAAGAACACTCAAGGTTTCACTGTAGCTTAGCATAATTACATCATATATATATATATATATATACATACAGACATACTTACATGCGTATATACAAACTATGACTTTTGATTACGCATAACTGATTTCTTGAAATTCGTGAAACTCACCAACTCTTGTAGTTGACCCGTTTTAAACTGCTTTTTAGGTACACCAAAGTTGGAATGAATTGACGACGTGCTACCTATCTTGGAATATGAGAGATGCTATGTGAATAGATATAAGTATACTGGTAAGGAGTGGGACAGTTAATATATAATTTTGTTTTGTATCACCTAGGCTGTAAACGAAGATAGAACGACGTAATATAATGTAAATTAGTTTGCGATGTTTCTTTATAAACAATGTGGTTGATACCATAGGTGTTTGTTACATTCCCATTTTACACTTTTGAACTTGCTAGTCGGGGTGTGACATTCCGAGGTATAATATCTTGCTATTCTTTGAAACATTATTCCAAATGGATCATTGACACTGGTGTCAATGATCATATATGCTATGATTAAAATTTGTTTTCAAGCGTTTCTTTTCTTAAAAATCCAATTTTCATTACTCTTCCTAATTGTCCATCCGTCACAGTCCATCAATATGGGATTGTTCCTTTGACTAATAATATTTTCTTGTCGAATGTTCTTTTCATGCCACATTTTAGAAATAATATTTTCTCTCTGTCAAGATTATGTTTTGATACTAATGGTATTGCTATTTTTTCTAAAAACACCTGTGTCTTGTAGGCCCCTTCCCTGAAGAGCTTACAGGTTCTTGTTGATATACTGAATGAACTTTACCTCCTCGAGACAACTAAACATTTTCTTGTCAATTATTTTGTTTCAAGTAATGATTGTAAATCTGTTGTTAGTTGTGAAATTTGCCACAACAGACTTGGTCACCTACCAAGCTACAAACTAAAATAATTACCTTTTATTTATAATGCTTCTTTGAAATATGTTGAGCATTGTGATATTTTTTCCTAAGGCACGACAACATAAATTGCGATTTCCTACTAGCATCACATCAACTAGTAAAATTTTTGAGCTGATTCATATTGATGTTTGGGGGCCTTATCACATAGCGACATACAATGACTTTAGATATTTTTTAACCATAGTGGATGATTACAGCAGAACCACATGGACACATTTGCTTTCCACTAAAAGTAATGCATTTCCCATACTTTAATCTTTTATTGAGATGGTTAGCAACCAGTTGGCACCAATGTGAAATGCATCAGATCTGATTATGCTTTTGAACTGGGGTATGGATCAGTTCAAATTGCATATTTGTATTTGTTGAGCTTCGCATTGTTCATCAGACCATTTTTGTAGCTGTCCCTCAACAGAACATTATTGTTGAAAGAAAGCATAAGCATTTGCTTGAAACCTCAAGAGCTCTTATGTTTCAATTTATGTTGCCAGTTCAATTCTGGGGTGATTGTATGTTAACTGCAACACATTTAAAGAATCGGTTTCCTACTAAAATTCTAAACAATAAAACCCCTTATGAGGTTTGACAGGAAAGGCTCCTTATGATCACATGAAATCTTTTGGCTGTCTTGCTTATGCTTCCACCTTGTCTCATGGAAGAGATAAATTCAAACCAAGGGTTGTAATATGTGTTTTTTTGGGTCATCCTCTTGGTAAAAAGGTTTACAGATTATATGATATTGACACAAACAAGGTTATCATATCGAGAGACGTTTTCTTTTGGCTTTATTTCCTTCAATAACTAAATCTAAAGAAAGTTTCATTTTTCCATCCATTGATCCCATCAATCAATTTTTTGTTGACCCATTGTTTACTCCTACTCCTCCTACTGATCATGCTCCTAATTCTTCATCTTCCGTTGCTCTTCATCATTCATCTTCCTTTCTTATTTCTTATCCCCTTCATAATGTTCTTCCTGAACATGCTCGAAGATCTTTGAGAACTTCTGTTCCACCGTCATACTTAAATGACTACGTTTGTAATCAATCTGAATCTTCTCATCATTGTTTCTATACTATCACTAATTCATGCTCTTCTCCTATCTCTTTCTCTTCTTCTCATCTTCTTCCTTCAGTCAGTCTCTCACCCAAGCGATTTCTATTTTACATGAGCCTACTTCTTATAAAGATGCTACCGGCATTCCTAAACGGCAAGATGTCATGAAAGCTAGATTTCAGGCTCTTGAAAACAACAATACTTGGACTTTTATTGATTTTACCTCTGGAAAGAAGGTTATTAAATGCAAATGGTTGTTTGAAGTTAAACACAAAGCAGATGGGACGGTTGAGAGTTGTAAAGCTAGATTGGTGGTCCGAGGAGATACTCAAAAAGAGGGGATTGATTACAATGAAACTTTTTGAGCAGACTAAACACATTGAAATAGATTGTCATTTTTTTCGCAAGAAGTTATAAGAGGGACTAGTAACTTTGGTGCATACGAACACGAAAGATCAGTCTGCTGACATTTTTACTAAGAGCTTACCAAGGCCTCATTTTTCCTCAATGTTTTGCAAGTTGTTGGGGTTTTCTCAACCTCCAACTTGAGGGGGATGTGAGCGTGTATCTGTTATACAGTATGCATATACGTCGTATATGTTATACGGCGTGTAACTTACACGTCGTATAACATATGTGCTCGTGTATGCCTGCCTATATATATTGTTTCTTGTTTCTTGTATTTGTAATTTTTCATTCTAAGATTATAAAATTTTCCTTCCTCACTTCATTTCTTTGCATGTCCACGTTCTTCAACTATTACACATATTCATCCAATAGCAATCACTGACTATGGAAAATTGCGTCACATGATGTTATTGTAAACAAGTTTTCCTAGTTAATTTATGTGATCAGAATATCTCCACTGCAATACCTTACATTAAATTCACACTTAAAAAATGCCATATAATGGCATTCAAAAAGTACGCTAAAAAAATAAAAAGTGTCATTAAAAACCCTTGTAATAATGTGCGGCACACAAAAAAGTGCCACTAGAAGCATTGTCGCTAAATTGTTTTAGTGGCACTTTTTCGATGTGTGGCACTAAGTATTTGGGCTTTTAGTGACATCTTTTTTTTTGTCATAATAAGAAAAAAGACTTTTATGGCACAATTTTGATGCCTTTAAAAAGTAAATGTAGTTGCATGTCTATACTAGTTTAAGTGACATATTTCTTTTGCTACAATCTAAAAAAAAACTTTTGTGACAAACTTTTAGTGACTCATAATTTTGGCATATAAATCACATGATTTACAATATAAAATATAAAATAAAAGTTCGATAAAATTGTAAATGTAAAAATTATAATATCATAACTTTAATAATAAGTACAATTCGAAACATATTCCAAATGTTAGACAAAAATTATGCAATAGGTATCATGCTCCAAATTCTCAATACATGATGAGTCTAAAACGTTCTATTAGATGAGAATTTCACTTTTATAAAACTTAGCTCCAAAGTTTTTCATGATATTACCCCACCATCATCATCCATATAAACTAACATTAGTATGGATTAAAAAAAAATCTAAAAGTTAACTAAATGATGGATCTAAGGCTGGCAAATTCTCTAGGGCTGACAAATTATGAAGTAGTGTAGGTCCCCCAGGGGGCGTCGCCGATCGATACGAGATCCGCACGAGGTCTAGGAGTGCGGAATCCTCCTAGACTCGTTAATGGTGTACAAGACGAAGAACACAAACACGTACACGAACAAATACACGAACAAATACACGAACAAATACAAGAACGGGATAATCAAATCTGCAGATTCTTATATAATAATCAAAACACTTACATACCAAACATGAAAACAAATGACACGGCCGACCCGAGGTGAGCTCTACCTCGGGCCGTCCCACACGGCTCACTCTCTCGGTTTCTCTCTAGCTAATTAAACTTATCACACAATACTCTGATTTCTGGATTACTAACCCTAAACACGACACACATATATATATAAACTTCACGGGCTTGGGCCTGTAGGCGAAGTTGTTACAACTTCGCCTATGGCGAAGTTGATATAACTTCGCCTATGGCAGAAGTTGTGCTAACTTCGCCTATGGCGAAGTTGTTATAACTTCGCTTATGGCGTTCCGCTGGTCAGAATTGCATAGCGACGGTCACAAAATGCACCAACAGACTCCCCTTTGACCGTTGCTCTCAATTCTAACAAACACGAAAGATCATCTGTTACAAAAACATGCACCAACAGACTCCCTCTTAACTGATGATCTTATGTTTGCCCTTCAACCAGCCGTGTCTGAAACTGTCATGTAGCTTCACAAATCTACCAATCACCCAGCGTCTTCCATATCAGATCTCCCCTTCAGTGTAAGCTTCTCCGACTATAACGATTGAGGTCTTTGAAATGCATGCATCCTCGTGCCAATAGATCATCTCAACCAATCACGTGAGTCCATCTGACTTCACCAACACGTGAAGTTGGGCTTCCTCCACAACTTCACCAACTCGTCGGCATACGATAAGGTTTAATCTTCAACTACTCAACATCAAGTGATCAATTTCATCACAAAACCACCTTGACAGAATCTAACACATGACCATTAATTAATCCGAAACATCTTCAATCACCAGGGATAACGATCACGAACATAAACACTTTAGTTCCCGATTAAATCCAACTTGTTACAGAATTTTCACTCTAATAAATAAGCATCACGTTTCAGGATCCAATTCTCGAACGCCTTGAAAATAACATAAATAATATGCTCTGACCGCAATCCAGTAATGACAAAAACCTTCAGTTCAATTTGACTTTCTTCAGTTGGTCAACCTCGAACAACAACAATTTCATTGCCCACAAACACCCAAATATGTGTCAATATCCAGTTTCAATCAATATCCCATTCACAAACTCAACTCCATATCCAGAGTTGACACGTATTTGTTCACACGTAAGACCCAGAGATAACAAGTTTCACTCGTTGACGGAACAACATCTCCGGTCTCACAATAATCATGTACACCTGGCCATACAGACGAAAACACCAAAATACTCTTTTTTTTTAAACTCGTTAACTTCGCCTAAAGTTAACATCGCTCCTCCTTAACTTCGCCTGTCCATAACTTCGCCTGGCGGATAAGCGAACTTGTGAGGTAGGCGAAGTTGTGGATAACTTCGCTTAACCTTATATCTTCGCCTAAACCCTACGAACAGTGACGGCAACTTCGCCTGATGAACAATAACTTCGCCTGCGGCGCTGTTCGGCCAGAAACGCACAGAAACGTGCCAGAAACACCAAAACGCAGATCTCGAACCATAGCATAAAAGCCTAAGGCTCTGATACCAATTGTAGGTTCCCTTGACGGATCACACGAGATATCCCAGTCTACTCAGGTGCGGAATCCCTGCGTAGATCGTTACGAGCGTAGAAAGCAAACCAAACAAACACACACGAATAAACCGAAACATGTTATATATTAATAACCGAACTCACGTGATATAAATCACTGATACAGACTTAGATCAACTCGAACGACTAACTTCACGATACACTATCCACTGATTAACTCTAAACAGCCCGTAACCTAGGACTTTATATACACGACAACTTCGCCTGATATGTTTAGGCGAAGTTGTCCATAACTTCGCTTGTTCAACAAGTTCGCCTAGGCGAACTTGTTAACAACTTCGCTTAAACAAAAACATAAATAATATTACAGACTCGATTACAGACACTAGACTATGAACTACTGACATTTATGCACCAACACATTTAAAATGTTTTTGTTACACCAGGGCAATAAAAAGCGGATGATAAAGAAATGATAAAAGATTACACTATTTGCTCCTTACTCGCACCAAAGCATGCAATATCATAATATCTATGCACCCACCACATACGACCACATACCTTTCATTACTGATTAAACGAATCTTAATTATCGGATTTATCGAAATGTGTATTGGCCCACCAATTTAAAATGTTTAGTAAATTTTTGCATTAACATGTTAGTAAGTTATTGATGTTTAATGACTTTAGTTAGATAAAAAACATAAAACCAACAATAATAGAAGAAAAGTTAAGAAAGGCACAAATCGTTTAAGTATTTTTGTTAGATCGATTTGTGAAAAAAATCCTTTGTTTTGTTTATTATTATCATTTTTGTCTAAATTACATTAGAGTTTGATATTGTATTTTACGGCCTATTGTATTTTATGCCCCAGGCCCTAGTTTTTTTTCGGTATTCTCATATACGGCCCTGTCGTTAGATTACAAAAATAGTAAGCTTTTTAATAAGAAAGAGAGCTCATATGATAATATTTTTATATGACGAGTCACACTCAGTGGTCCTAACGAAGGGCGAAGCACCCGACGGGCACGAGCTCGGGCGAATTGCGATGGGCGCAATGTGACGCTTTGATGGCGCACTTTACACTTCGCACGCTCGCATTCGCCGCGCTACGCGAAGAAGTAAACCCAAGTCTCGTCACGATACGCGTAGGCTTATAAGTTATCCGGAAAAACTTTTGTCTTTTGCGATACACGAAGATCTCTTAATTAACACTTCGTGCTACGCGAAGTGATAGTTACGCACAAATGACACGTGGCGTAGCTAGGGCTGACTCAACAACCCTATAATTTCTTCGTGTTACGCGCTATCTTTGGTATGATTTCATTATCGAATTTCACGTACCCCTCATTCTTTGAGAAACTTTACGTGCTATCTTATTATTGATTTCTGTTAAAAGACATAGTTTAGTATGAAAACGTATATGAGATTTAAAAAGATATTCATTCGGTCAGTATGAAACTGAGAAAGTTCAAGAAAAAAAAGGTTTAGAGTATTCATAACAACACATCATGAGGTTCACGTACGTAATCACTATGACCATGCCTTTCTTGATGTTGATATTTGTGAACGGAAACATCTGAATTTGTTATTCATCCAACTTTCACCATCTCATTTAAATTTGTTGATATTTCAAAATTGCCAATTACTAAAATACGTTCTTTATTTTTTCTTCTATTATTTAAATTTTATGCCCTTCCTTTTTTGTTTTCTTTAACTATGAAAATTTTAGATCAATTAATGATTTGTGCGTGTCATCTTTTCGTACAGCCAATACTAATCTTCTCAGGATCATTTTAATTTTATCCGATGTCACATACAGACGAATATATGCGCTTCTAGTGGAGAATTTTTAAACTTCTTAATATTATTGCAATTTATTATTTTAAGAGCATGTTTGGGATTGAGTTTTAAAAATACTTATTGGCTTATTGGTGTTTTCAGAAAGCCAATAAGTTAAAATGTGTTTGACGATTATGAAAATCATTTTTAGTTTAGTCTTTGAAACTATTGAAAAGCAGTTTTTTAAAAGCCCCAAATCATAACTTTTTAAAATGGCTTTTTAAAAAAACTAATCAGCCAATAAGCATTTTTCAAACCTAACACTAAACATGCTATAAATATACCTACAAACCCCAATAATATACTACTTTTATATAATTAGTTTATAACAACACTTTCAAAATAGGTGAGCACAAATCTCAACTAATTATAAAAAGTTAAGTTGCTAACCCACATAACCTATAGCCCATATTAAACCATGAACAATAAATTGAAGTTGAGTTGAACATTTTTTGTTGAAGTTGAGTTGAACTTAATATCTTTCATTTAACTTTTTTTTAATATTTAGTTGTAAATCTATAAAGATTAATTAAAAATAAGAAAATTAAATTTAAATAAAAACTAAGCCAACTTTTGATACCAATAAGTCGAATTAGAAAATTTAAAACAACAGTTCTAATGGGACATTTTGATAGTAATGATTTATTTCTATAAGTAGTGTTTTGTAAGAGAGAACAAATGAGAGAATGAAAAAACTGAGGTTGTTTTCGTTTCACAGAATTCGTGTGAATTCAAAGTAATTTGAATTAAAATCCCATGACATGACGTACTCATTTAGATGGAATTGGAATCTTAATTCCATTTTGGATTGTTCGGTTGTCAAAGAATTGGAATTCAATTGCTTCTTATTCCTTTAAATAAAGGAATTCCAGATCCTTACAAAATATGTAGGAATTCAAGTAAATTCATTGGAATCTTTGATATGTCGACGTTTTGAGTTGTCCGTGTTCAGGTCGATGTTCCTGGTCGTAGCGATTTCAGGTCGGTTCGACGCCCCGGGTCGGTTCGCGTCCGCTACGACGCCCCGAGTTGGTACACGTTCGAATCTCCGGGTCAGTTCACTTCGATTCGACACTCCGTGTCACACCCCAACCTAAGGCGGAAATGCCGGCACGTGATCCGATTGCTCACAGCTCGAATATACTGTCATAATATAAATGTGACAATATCCATTTAACTATTTTATTTTAAAGGTGCACACAATATTCAATACAACAAATCAATTCAAATAAATATATACAACAATTTAAATTCATGTTTGTCTTCAATAAAACCCTAAGGTCTTCCTAAGTGTCCAAACTTCAACTAAAGCAACTTGCATATGCGTAGAAAACAGATTTTTGTCAACAACACATATTGAGTGAGTTTACCACCAGCTTTGCAATAAAATAATGTTAATATAGTAAATAATAGAAAAAAGCAAAACGTAGTAAATGCGGTAATGTAATCAAATCATGAGCAATTAAGTTGTCGATTAAACCATTGCCAAGCGAATTGGGCGCCGGTAAATCAACCATGAGCAAATAATAACAAGACCGTTGCCAAGTGAATCGGGCGTTGGTCAATGAGAACCCTCCATAAGGGGATATGTCACACGAATGCACATAAACAAGTAAGCACATAACAAGTATATTTGATTAATCACACACAATTGCACATTTACTATTTTTGATATATGTATATGTATAGTATGATATACGCATATGTTCCCAAAACGTTGTGAAAATTGAGTAAAATAGGGGAATAATAAAACTCACCTTAGATTAAAGGCAAGTGATTAATAATTAAGATAAACGAACTAAAAATTAAGCGAGTCATCTACTACGTGTCGAACGAGATTAATGATCAGAACCTGAAACTTTGAGATATGATAATATAAGTAAAACGAACTTAATACCACTGGAATCAATCCAAACGGACGTCTAGAACTCCGGTTATGTTATATTTAAGATTTAAGCGAGCTGGTACTGACCAGAATCCGAACAGCGAGTCGGAAGTCGGGTTTTGGTCAGTAGCCTTAAAATTTCTTTACGAGAATAAAAATCTTCTGGACCGAACGTTGAAAACGTAAAGTCAAACTTGTTAACTGTTTTGCCCTTTAACGGGTTTTAAGCGAATTGACCAGCCAACACCCTTCAACCACTGAAATTGATTGAAGGTTATTGACTAGGGAATTTGTATGAACGATTTTTATGTTTACAACTTACCCGAAAAGTGAAAGGATCAAGAGAAACGAAGAGTCAAAGATCCTAAAGCAAGCAAAGTCAACGAACAAGTCTTGTGTCTTCAACGAATATGCAAAAACCGAGAAGATGATGAAAGGCAGAGATTAGTGATGGCTGGAGGAGTCTCTTAGGATTTAGGGTAAAGTTTTGCATAGGGAATTATGAGTGTTTATATAGGAATAGTAAAAACGAACCAATTATGGACATATTACTCATTTAAGCAAGTAAATATGGTTTTTATGACCAAATCAATGAAATAAACCGAAAGATTTGTTCTTGGTCAATAAGAAACGAATTGGGACTTGTATTTTAGTTATAATGCTCTTTCTTGGACCTTAATTCACTCAAATATGCCTAATATACTTGATTTGCATGCCAAAAACGAACTTGGAAAATATAACACTTTAAACGACCTGATCAGGGAGTTCACGGCGGCGCGCGGTGGGCATAGGCCACCTCAACGCGCGGCGCAGCGGCCAAAAGAAGGGTTATGTTTCATGAAATGTCGTATTTAGTCCTTATAGTTTGATGTTTGGTCCTTTCTTGAATTTTATATGGATTAAATAGGATTTAAACAATATGTAAAGCATGAGGGGTAATAAGTGAACATTAGAAACTTAGATATTTGATTCTTGATTAATTATAATGATCTAAAATATCTTGGGTCAGGTTAAACGTACACGAATACGGGTTTGAAAAATCTGAAATGTTACACTCCGTGTCAGTTATGTTCAACGGTCCACATCAAAGTGCGTTTGGTTCGTTTTCGCCAGTTTTTCGATTTCGACTCATTTCTCGAGTTTTTTTTGGAACGAGGACAACAAATAAAACATTTTAGTTTTTTTAATTTAGTTTTTTTTTACTTTTATTATTTTTTATTTATATTTTTAGTTATTATTTTTTTATTATTTTTGAAAAGTTTTTAATCTTAATAGAAAACCCCTAATAATAATAATGCAAAATATAAATAAAAACAAAAAATAAAAAAACTAAAATGTTTCCGCTGTTATCCTCATTAAAAAAAATAAATATAAAATATCCCGAAACTTGTTCTGACCAAAACCAAAACAACTCTTTTTTAACTGACCTATTCTGACCCAACCCATTTACCAACCCATGACCCGTTCGACCCAACCCAACCCATTTACCACTCCTACCTGAATGCGGTGGGGTTGGCTGAAGACGCATTGATTTTGTGGTGATAAATTACAATTCATTTGTCAAACGAACACATAATGAATTGGATTTCAATTCCTTCCAATTTCAATCCTATTAAAATGTTTAGATTTCAAATCTAATTCTTTCTAATTTTAAATCCTATGTAAATTACAATTTCAATTCTATTCAATTTTGTGAAACGAAACGCCCATACAAGGTTTGAATGCTAAGGTAATTAATAGAGAGAGCAAAAGTCGTTTAAAAAATAAAATAATTAAATAAATGTTAGTGAGAGAAAACGCGTGATGACATGTGATCCGCCTGTTCCACCTGTCGAGAAGCAAGAATGTCCTTCTACGTGGGTGGATGATCTGCTTCTACTTTTATTATTTATTATTATTAATTTAAAAAACTTGACTTTTCAATAATCAAATAACTAATACAAAACTCAAGTTTAAACACCAAACACTTTATTTTAAAAATGAAAAGGTTTTCGTTTTAAGTCTTACATGTTAGATAGAATAAAGGGTTTTAAGTTAAATCAGAGTATTCCCATTTATGATATGCTTCCTATTGATAATGAAATAAGATAATCGAGCCGGTCGATGGCCCGTCAACAATCCAAATAGCCTTTAAAGGAAAAAAAAAACTAACCAAAAACCATTAAGAAAAACTAATAAAAAACACAAAGCAAACCACGTATCATAGTAGCCAATTTAGCAAAAAGAATAGGAAAAATATAAGGGTGAACCATATTTATAGTTTTTTTTCCTTCAAACTCTCTTTTAGCCCGTTCAAAAAAAAGAAAAAAAATATATTACTTGATTTTGATATTTATTTATTTATGTTTTCATATTTTGCTAAAACATTAAATATATACTAAATATAAAGAAAAATTACAAATTTAGATCATAAATGCAATTATTTTATTGAATTATTTATGTTGTCATCTGCTTTTTATTTTTACCATCGAAGTGGACCGATAAGAGTCTAAGATGATCGGTTCGATGTCCAGTCCAATCCTGAAAACATTGGTTATACAAAAGTGTTCCTGAGATATTAGAAATTACCAGTCAAACTAAATTGATCGTTTAAATTTGTTTGAGGATATATGACTTAGTACAGGTGTGTCAGTTGTCATCCTTTCTAATTTATGATCATCTAAAAATAATCCTCACCATTTCATCTTCATTTACAACAATATATAGGGTTCCTATTTGTGTCGCTCCGTAAACGAAGTTAAGCCTTACAAAACCTAACTTTGTGTAGTCTTGAAACATTATGGATATGGTTCCTGTTCACAATAGAAAATCTTGTACAAGAATTAACAGAACTATTCCAAACCTTGGTGGACTATATGATGAGAGTTTCTATTAACATAAATGAAATTGATGAAAGAAAAAAGTTCGTAAATAGAACCCAATTACCAATAACAAGGAGACTATATAATTAACTTTGACAAGGCTGATCCGTCCAGGGTGGCAATAATGTTTCGTTGGCCCCTAACCATAGGAGGGGTTATATTTTTTGTATTGCTTTTTTAAATAAGGATTAAATAGTAGTCATTTTTCAAAAAATTAACTTCAACTATAAATGGAACACATACACTATCTTTTCATACACGTTTTTACACTTGTCTTCTGGTTTAACATACATGATGCACCATCTTTATATATACACCTTTAGTTTGTGTTCAATTTGAAAACGTTTTAGCATATATTAATCTAAAAACAACTAATGTGCCCGTTGATGTGTTTATATCTAAATAATAAAGAAAAGTGCTAATAATACCTCTGCATCACGTTCTCTAATTTCTTGACATCTCTAAATTATAGTAGAGTTAATACTTATTAGTAAGCTAGTAAACTCTATATTTTTGATAGGTTACTAATTATCACTTTCTAAACTTGTTATGAGTGTATAAAAAAAAGTGTTTGGGAGTATGATGGTGACAGAAATGGACAATGAAGATATATGAGGTTTATAAAAAATAAACAAAATTTAGAGAAAAAAGTATTTTTATGATTAATTAGAGCATTCACATACACTTCTCTACATCTATCATTATCTTCAAAATATATAGATTTCCTACATTCTGCATCTCCATCTTAGCGTTTAATGAATAGTAATATTGTAACTAGAGATGTACTATTCATCATCTTTAAAATACTTGTGAGTGTACAAGAAAGAAAAAAAAAACTAAAGGTAGAGAACCTGATGTAGTGTGTTAAGTAAAGTTTAGAGATAGATACAAAAGAGCTGATTTGAATACTGACGAAGAATCATACGAATGCTTTAATAGAGTTATTATCATAATACACGTAAAATAATGGAAACATGAGCTTTACCGTGAAGTTGCTGAAGAATGAGACGTGAATACTTTAACATTTTTAATTTTATAATAAAAATAAGAGGATATATATATATATATATATATATATATATATATGCATTGAGAAATTACTCCGAACTTTACACAGCTAAAAACTCGGCTTCATTAAGACGAGTCAACGACCTAAATTCCGCAGAGGATAGTCAGTCAACGTGGAAAAGAAGCAAGCAAAAGCAAAGTATATTATATTTACCGAAAGCATTTGATTTGTGTGAATGCGAAACCCTAACAACGCCTCCGTCTTACTACTGTAATCCACCAATTGATTTTGCTTTTACTTTTAGCTGACGATCACACCAGTCACTTCATTATGATTTATTATTTTTTTTGAATAGAATTGTGCGTGAGGTGTCATCTTTTCTGCGACAGTTGATTTAATGAGTAACGGCGACCGCAAGGACTTGGAGTCCGGCGGTGGAAGCACCCAAGACTACGAGTCCGTTAATGATCCCTTTGACATTCTTCGTACTAAAAGCGCTCCGGTTGACCGCCTTAAGAGATGGAGGGTATACTATACTTAATTCATCTTATGCTTTGATTGTAAAATTGATGCTGTACTGTCAATGAGGAATGTTACTTTTGATCTGTTTGTGGCTTTCAGTTAGGGCTTGTTTCTTGTATTATTTTGTTTAGTCTTTTTGTGAAAGGAGATGGTGTAGATTCTCTTAATTAGGTGTTTCTGTCATGCTATGGGATCTTATTGGTTTCTTAAGTAGTCGTTAAATACGAGACCGATAACTGTTGGGACAAGGTACTCGCAAGAGATACTTGGTCCGAAGATGTGTTTTTATATAAATCAGTCATAGTATGAAGGATTTAGGTTTTCACCAACATGTTAAAACATAATGTCGGTTTTTAGCTGAATGTTTGTTTCCTTTACTTCTTCAGAGCATATAACACGTGCGCGTTGTTAATGAATGGTTACTCTTTAGGATAGTCAAATGTTTGGAAAACGATTATTGCGCTATCAATGCGCTATGTATTGTAAACGGTTAAATCGTAAGATTCTGATCGCCACATGTAATAAAACTTTTATTTCATGCTTCTATGTTTGTACATGATATATATTGATTATTTTTATAAATCGGAAATAATCTACATTCCTATTGTTCACGTGTCATATACTTATATATTATGTTTCTTTAGTTGGTTCATGAATCAGCAGCAATGTAGTTTTGTTACAAGGGCTAACAAACAAATTAGCAAAATGTTGATACATGAACTCTAGCACTCCATGTTATGACTATTAGCTAGTGTAGCTATGTTGATTTAATAAAATACAACCATAGTGTGATCTTGTTACATCTTCACTATTTTCTTTTGCTTTCAATGCGATTGATTCATTAACTAAATTTTCGTTGATTTAGCAAGCGGCACTTGTATTAAATGCTTCCCGTCGATTCCGCTACACTTTGGATTTGAAAAAAGCGGAAGAGAAGAAAGAAATTATTGCAAAGATCAGAACTCACGCTCATGTCATACGAGTAATGCTCTCTCATCTTTATAGTTTATACATAATCTAATTTAACCTCAACTAACTTATGACCCGTTATTTGGTATTTTCAGGCAGCCTATCTTTTTCAAGCAGCTGCACAAAAAACAGATGGTATTCTTTTTGTTGATTTACATTTATACCTTTTAGGCGCCGATACTGGATTGACTTATTAACATTCTCTCGGCAACAGGAACCCCAAAAGCACCCCCAACTCCCATTCCTGCCGGTGATTATGATGTTAGTCCTGATCAGCTTGCTACAATGACAAGAGACCATGATTTTTCGGCTTTGCAAAACTTTGGAGGGGTAAGTTTCTGATAGATTCAGATTTTCTCTCTCTTTCCTTCGCACGCACACATACACACACAGAACCGTCAGCCATTTGTAATCTTGTGGTTGACACTGTTTTTCCTCCATGAACACAACAGGTTAAAGGATTAGCAGAAACGTTGAAGACAAACCCATATAAGGGAATTCAAGAGGATGATGCAAACATATTAGATAGAAAAAATGTGTTTGGGTCCAATACATATCCACGAAAAAAGGGGCGAAGATTTTGGGTACTTGCTTGTTTTCTGTGCTCTCTTTTCCTAAACTCTATTGATATTGTTAAGAATTTATATAATCGGAAATTTCAATAATGGGTTGGAATATGTTTATAGAGGTTTATGCTGGATGCTTGTCGAGATACAACCTTGATCATTTTGATGGTAGCTGCTGCAGCTTCTCTGGCACTAGGCATTAAAACGGAGGTTAGTGAGTCGGAACTTGTCACTACATTTACCCTTGTACATAGTATGATAAATTCTGTTTTTTTAACATCTGCTATATTTTCAGGGAATTAAAGAAGGGTGGTATGATGGGGGAAGCATAGCTTTGGCTGTTATAATTGTCATACTTGTTACAGGTACATCAGTGAATAACTGGTTATTTCAGTCATCATGTTACTGGCAGAAACTTGATGTCTAAACATTTTTTCTGTTTTCTAGCCATAAGTGACTATAAACAATCACTTCAATTTCAAAACTTAAATGAGGAGAAGCAGAACATACAATTGGAGGTGGGTTTTCATTAATGTATTTGTATTTTGTACAATTTTTTTTATATCAGGTATTTGGTTTTGCTGACAAATTAAGACTGCTATTTGTAGGTTGTTAGAGGTGGAAGAAGGGTGGAAATTTCAATATTTGATATCGTTGTGGGGGATGTCATACCCCTAAAAATTGGAGACCAGGTCAGGGAATATGTTTTAAGTTTCTTTTTAGTAACATGGTTTTTGTGATTTCCATTCTTGCATTTGTTGATTCAATTATAATTCAGGTTCCAGCTGACGGGGTTTTAATTTCTGGTCACTCTCTTGCTATTGACGAGTCAAGTATGACCGGGGAGAGTAAAATCGTAAGTTCCATGTATTTTTTCATGTGTTACATTTTTATGATCTTTTATTGTGAGTAACATAACGTTTTATGTGGTTGAACAGGTTACCAAAGATCACAAATCCCCATTTTTAATGTCTGGATGCAAGGTGGCTGATGGTTATGGTACAATGCTGGTATGAAAGATGATTTCTCACATCCACTTTCTTTAAAATATTTATGAAACTAGATTTTATCCCCTGTATTTACGGGGGTTGTTTTACATTATTCATTTTAATATTTATATATGTATATTTGGATTTTAATTTTATTTATTGTAAAAGGTTAATAATTAATATACTTGAGGTTTGATGATGAAATGGTTTCACAAATAAATGATATGTTATAATCCGGTTTAAAAGCTATCTGGGTTTGGTGATACCCATTACCCGTTTATTTTTTTTATTATAAAATTCTTTCTTAATTATAAATAATATCTTTTTTTAAAATAAAATAGGATATTAATTTTTAGTATATTCCTATTTTATAGGATTTTCATATCAAATATTTGATGAGATTATTTTTTAATATAATGAAATGTTATAACCCGTTTAAGAGCTATCTGGGTTTGGTGAGACCTTTACCCGTGAATTTGGGTCAAATGCGTGAGAAGCCTTCATTTACAAATAAAGCAATCTGATGGCTTGAGAGAATGGTTGTTTTACATTTTTCGTTTTTTAATACTTATTTTTGGGATTTTAATTTTCTTTATTGTAAGAAAATTAATAATATACTTTAAGGTTTGATGATGAAAGGGTTTCATAAATAAATGATATGTTATAACCCGTTTAAAAGCTATCTGGATTTGGTGACCCGTGACCCCCGCTTATGTTTTTTACTATAAAATTGTTTATTAATTATAAATAATATCTTTTTCTTTTTAAATTGGATATTAAATTTTAGTATATCCCTATTTTGTAGGATTTTCATATCAAATAATTGGTAAGATTAATTTTTAATTTAATAAGATGTTATAACCCGTTTAAGAGTTATCTGGTTTTGGTAAGACCCATACCCATGAATTTGGGTTAAATCAATGAGAGTCCTCCATTTAAAAATCAAGCAATCTGGTGGCTTCCATAAAAACGGGGAGCAACCACATCGCGACACGTAGGATTTTAGGGTTTTCGTTTATATATATATTATAGATCTTTTCAATTTTTGAGATTTTAGAAATTTAATAACTTTTTCGTTTTCTCATTTTCGTGATGACTTTTTGAATCTTTTTCTATATGGACATAAAATTATGTTTACTTGATAATTTTTAGGCGACTAGTGTTGGAATAAATACAGAATGGGGATTGCTTATGGCCAGCATATCAGAAGATAACGGTGAGGAAACACCATTGCAGGTTAGCTTTCGGGTCAAACTTCTTTATTGTAATTGGCAATAAATAAGTATTTTTCATGACTACAAAAGCATTCAAAGTTTTGATGTATTGGCAATTGACCTTTACCAGGTGCGTTTAAATGGGGTCGCAACGTTTATTGGTGTAGTTGGGCTTGTGGTTGCTGTGTCAGTTCTTGTCATCCTTCTTGCTAGGTAATTTAATATCAAGGCTTTATAACAATACTTTTTACTGCTCTTTCTAGCTCTAAGATGATTATTTTCTGTTAGGTTTTTTACTGGACACACGAAGGATGAAGAGGGAAAAGTAGAGTTTATTGGTGGCAAAACTAGTCTTGGGGATGCTATTGATGGTGCAATCAAGATTTTCACTGTTGCGGTATGTATAATGATTGTCTTTGGTGATTTTTGAGAACTGAACAAACTGCTGGTTTGTACTTTGAATGTGACCTTGGTGCTAAAATGTAAAATAGTATTTGTACTTGTAAAGTTTACAACTGAAAAGTTGCAATTGAACAACAGGTGACGATTGTTGTTGTTGCGGTGCCAGAAGGGCTTCCATTGGCTGTCACCTTAACGTAAGTTTTCTGTTATTGTGTACCAATATGTGGTTTTCTTTCCTGTTATGTGAGATTTACTCATTTTCTTTTGACACATTAGTGGTTGACCTGTTAATCATGTTATACAGGCTTGCTTACTCAATGAGGAAAATGATGGCTGACAAAGCATTGGTGCGTTTGATATTTCTTTCTCAAAAACTCTCGGGTTCCGATTTGTTTTTACTTTAATTTGCTTAATTTGCAGGTTAGGAGACTATCTGCTTGTGAAACAATGGGTTCTGCGACTACAATTTGCAGTGACAAAACTGGAACTTTGACATTGAATTCGGTGAGATTACTTAATTGTTTATTTCTGATTGTGTTTTTTTTTTCCATTATTTTGAAAGATAAAAGTTTCTTCATTTTAAGTCAATGCATTAACATGCTTTTTGCTTTTTTCAGATGACTGTGGTTGAGGCTTATATATGTGGGAAAAAGATTGATCCACCAAACAACACGTCAGAGTTACCAGCAGGGGTTACATCTCTTCTCATTGAAAGTGTAGCTCAGAATACAACTGGCAGTGTATATCTGCCTGAGGTAAGTAAGGTTTTTAAATACTTTTCAGAGTATGTCATGATTTGTATTTCTGTAGGTCTAGTGTTTATCATCTTATTTTGAGGATGAAAATTTCACTCTGCCGGTTTATTTATTTGTTGTGTTTATAAGGGCGGCAAAGATGTTGAGGTTTCTGGATCACCAACCGAGAAGGCCATTCTTCAATGGGGTGTTAATGCAAGTTGCTCATTCACACATTATATAGTTTTTTTTTGTATTATTTTTTGTATCTGATTTATTGTTTTGTAATAATTGCAGCTTGGAATGAATTTTGAAGCTGTCAGGTCAGAATCTTCAGTTATTCATGCATTTCCATTCAACTCCGAGAAAAAACGAGGCGGTGTTGCGGTGAAACGGGTAAATTGTACAGTCTTTCCAATATTCATATCTACTTTCAATAAACCTAATATTCTTTTGAAGGTGTTATGCTTCACCTGAACTATAAATTTATTTCTTTGATTTTTATTACAGCCTGATTCTCAAGTTCATGCACACTGGAAAGGTGCAGCTGAAATTGTCTTGGCTGCTTGCACAACATACATGGACAGTAACGAGCAGCTTATTCCCCTTGATGATGGAAAGGTGTTTAGTCATTTGCAAGTTTATGAATTGAATGCTGTTTCTCTTATGAGTTATGATTTCTGAATATCAAGGATGAATTTCATATGATTCAAAGTTAATTATTCTTAAACTTGCAGGTGGAATATTTTAAAAAGGCGATTGAAGATATGGCTGCTAGAAGTTTGAGGTGTGTTGCTATTGCCTACCGACCACTGAAAGGAGAAACTGTACCAACAGATGAAGAAGAGCTGTCAATTTGGGAATTGCCTGAGGGTGATCTTGTTTTGCTTGCAATAGTTGGTTTGAAGGTGTGTAATCTTCTGATCAATTTATTAATGTATGGGGTAAAGTTACTTAGACAACATCAAGTTTTTAATAAGTGGTTTGCATTGTAGGATCCTTGTCGGCCAGGTGTGAAAGATGCTGTCCAACTTTGTGTAAAGGCTGGTGTGAAGGTAATTATTGTTATATTATTGTACCTGTTATTCATGTGCAAACAGTTGTTAGTTTACCTTAATCAATGCAGGTGAGAATGGTGACTGGGGACAATCTGCAAACAGCAAAAGCAATTGCATTAGAATGCGGAATCCTTGGGTCAGATGCAGATGCTACCGAGCCAAACTTAATTGAAGGGAAATCATTCCGTGCTATGTCTGAGGCACAAAGACTAGAAGTAGCTGATAAAATATCTGTATGTAGTTTCTCAATGAAACCCTAATATTTGTTTTGCATCTACTTTTACATTAAGTTGTACGTGTGTATGGCCCACAGGTGATGGGGCGATCATCTCCTAATGATAAACTGTTACTTGTGCAAGCCCTAAGGAAGACAGGACATGTTGTTGCTGTTACTGGAGATGGCACAAATGATGCCCCTGCTTTACATGAGGTAATTCAAATCCTTTTATTATTTGAAATCAGCATCACTTTTGATATGTTATTAACAAGTGTTTGTCTTGTAGGCTGATATTGGTCTTGCTATGGGGATTCAAGGCACTGAAGTGGCAAAAGAGAGTAGTGACATCATCATACTGGACGATAATTTTGCTTCAGTTGTAAAGGTGATTAGTTATATTTTTTTTACTTCTAGTTGGATCAAAATAAGTTTCAAAAGCATAAAACCGGACTTTACATAGAAGATTAATATGTTTCTGCTTGTCACATAACAGGTTGTTAGGTGGGGAAGATCTGTATATGCAAATATACAGAAATTTATCCAGTTCCAGCTTACTGTGAATGTGGCTGCACTTGTAATTAACGTTGTGGCTGCAATTTCCTCTGGTGATGTCCCTTTAAATGCGGTGCAGGTATATGCATACATCTTGTTTAATTATTTTACGCCAAAATATGGAGTCAAATTTATATATATATTTTTTAATTTTTGTTTAGCTCCTTTGGGTGAACTTGATCATGGATACTCTGGGTGCACTTGCACTTGCTACTGAACCGCCAACTGATCACCTCATGGACCGCCATCCTGTTGGCCGCAGGTTATTTTTAGCAACAATATATTAATATTTGTTGTTTCATCAGCTAGTTATTATTTCTGTTTCACGTAACTAATTTTATTCTTTTCTCAGGGAGCCTCTTATTACAAATATCATGTGGAGGAATTTGATTGTACAGGCTCTTTATCAAGTGACGGTTCTCCTTGTACTCAATTTCCGAGGCAGAGAAATTTTGCATTCACAGCATGACCCTAATGAACATGCTACTAAAGAGAAAAATACTCTCATATTCAACGCCTTTGTCTTTTCTCAGGTAATTATTTCAAATTATGCTAGATTTTATGTTGAGAATTGACTATAACAAGTTACTAATTATTGTAACTGCAGATATTCAATGAGTTCAATGCACGGAAGCCTGATGAATTGAATGTTTTCAAAGGAGTTACTAAAAATCGTTTGTTTGTGGGCATCGTGAGCTTTACTGTGGTTCTTCAGGTCATAATCGTCATGTTTCTTGGAAAGTTTACTTCAACCGTAAGGCTGAGCTGGCAATTGTGGCTGGTGTCTCTTGCAATCGGGTTTTTCAGGTAAGTTGTATTTTGAAATCACTCCTGTTGACACCATAATAAAATAGGTATCTTTCTTATGTTCATGAAAAAGACCTTCAAAATAATTTTGGTATATTAATCTCAACTTGTCAAAAATATACAAAATAGTGAACTAGTTTTTGTATATTAAAGTCCTTTAACTTGTCGAAAATGCATTTACTTTTGTTAACTCTTAATTTTGTAAATTAAGATGATATACTTTTTTCATTCTATTTTTTTGGTGTGTGCGCGCGCAAAAATGTTTGAATTTTAAGTTTTGACAAATGTTCAAAGAGTTGGCAAGCCATTAATATAAAAAAGAAATTCATAAATACTTGCATTGTTGACAAGTTTAAGGACAATACATACACAAAGTTTAATTTAGTAAATTTATTTGTGTATGTATAAGTTACTAAAATCAGGTTGAAAATATAGTCATTTTTTTGTATTAACCATAAACTTTTCAATGTTAATGATTTATCTTATTTGTTGTTTTTCAATTCGTCACTAGTTGGCCTCTTGCGGTTATTGGGAAATTTATACCAGTCGCTGAAAGGCCCTTTGGGGATTACTTTGTCAAACTGTTTGCATTATGCATACCGCTTGGAAACCGTGGTACGTTTTAGGACATAATTATATAGACAATTGTGATGAAAATAGATGGTTACAAGTTATAAACTTGTTTTTGTTGGTTTGTTGTTATCACAGGTTCATCTGGTAGAACAGATGAGGAATAGAAGTCTGTTGGAGGGGTGAGTTCTTATGGCGTTTTAGTTCTGGAAATAAATGAAAAGGCTAACATCATGTTACATATAATAGTATGATTTTGAAAGCTCTTAGGTTTAGCTCAACAACTTCAAGTTTTTTTTTCCTTCCTTAAATGGCTGGAATTATGTTTGTTTTGCAAGTTAGGGGCTTGCTTTTTTATTTGAAATATTATGACCTTTTTTTTTTCTACATTTTATCGTTATACATGACTGCATGGCATGAAAATCAGGAATAGCTTATTAAGTGATAAATTTGAACGGGGATAACTGTATAAGGGAATCGAAAATAGGTTTAATTTAATTAATAATTAATATAATTTTTAATATATTTAGGTGCTGTTTGTTTTTTTAGAGGTAAAATGTCTGCAGTCTGCGGACCACATCTGCAGACATCTTTAACAGAAGAGGTGGACCAAACCTCTGCACTCTGCAAGAAGAAGACTGTTTGTTTTTTAACGTCTGCAGGCTACAAAAACTTTCAATACAAGCTCTATACCAAAAACACAAATTATCCAGCAACAATTAAAAATCTATAAATCCAAATTTTATACTTATGAACTAGCAAATTATAAAACTTACATTAACAATTTTCCACGTGAATGTTTTTTCCTCCAAAAGTTTCAATTGTTTTCGAAAGTAGATAGTTCATACATAATGAATGAAACGAGCCAAAACTTGAGCTTAAAACAACTCACAAGCCAATGACATAAACCTAAACTTTCTACAAACCTTTTTCAACTAAAAACTTTCTATAGACTTTTTATAATCCTTAACTTTCTAGAAACTTTTTTCAACTAAAAACTAAAAATACTTGAACGATTATGCAAAATTATAATTGAACCAAAAAACAAAAAAAATACTAATCAATTAACAACTCAATTGAACAAATCAATTAACAAAAACTTAATAACTTAATTGATATCTGATGGAAATAATGAGTTTAGAAGAGGATGGAAGACTATGGTCCAAGTCTGTACCAAGTAAAGGGCGCGCAGACCTTTTTTAATGAAACGTCTTCGAAAAAACAAACAGTCTGCAGAGGGCAATGTTTGCGCGTGGTCTGTGTGCTGCAGACAAAAAAGACCAGGAAGATCTTTTGTAAAAAAACAAACACCACCTTAGTCTACATCTTTTTGTTAGTCCTATTTTCAAATTAATTAGCATTAAAAAAAGAAAAAGAAGTGCTCATTTGGATGCTCTGTTTAATCCATTAATTGGTGGATCTGATTAGATTTCAATTTCTAGACTTCGATCCTAAACCGCCTCAATAACCAAACCAATCAAGACGACAATTTGGTCAGATTGATATTTTATAATTTAATAATTTCTTAACGTTGCCATGTCGTAATTAATAAAATCAACGGGGACAAAGTTGGTTTTCTTGCGTGCCACTTATTAAATATTGGATGACTCGTGTTGATTCTAGTGAAATCTAGATTTTGATTTCCGTCTCTAATCTATTGAAAGTTTTCTTTAGTTTCATAAACATTGTGATCACATTATTATAAGTCTTATTATTTACTTTCTTATAAAACTTCAATAGTTTTCTTTAGTTTCATAAACATTGTGATCACATTATTATAAGTCTTATTATTTACTTTCTTATAAAACGTCTTTGAAAAATATATGATATATATGATAAGAGTAACTTTTTTCAATAACACATTTTCATATCACTCATCCATAAGCGCATTGATAGTTCAAAATTTATGTAACTTTTACTTTTGAGTTTGCTATGGTACGAGTGCCCCGTAAAATGAGGAAATATCGGGTGAAATTAAGTGTGACATTCGTCAATTTCGGGTCTTTTTTGTATTCGTTTTTGTATTTGTTTATTATGTAAATCGACCCGATTTGTAAACCGAAGCTTATGTTATAATCAAAATGATGGATTTATGTTACAATATTGTTTCACACTTGTTGGGTCTTGAAAACATTCTATTTTTATTTATTTATTTATTTATTATTTTTTTGTTGTTTTGTGTTTTTGTCTTGATCCATTTTGCATGAAAACTCTTGTGTCTCACACCCATATTTGACCACCAACATTACCCTATATATACAACACCTTTCCTCTTCATTTTCCCTTGCTACAACTCCAAAAAAAAAAAAACACTCTCTCAAACATCAAAGATTCAATGTTATCTTCTTAAGTGTTCTTGAAGGTTTTAGTCTTTCATCTTAATTAGTTTATGTAGCATTATTAATACTTGTTTATGGTTGTGCAACATATATATAATATACACTCCTTGTTTACCTTTGGTAGTTACTTCTCCGATTGCGGTGGGTGAGGTTTCGGACCTCATAAGGCAAGGCTTCATGGAGGATTTTGTGTCTTTGATATATATACATCTATATAACTTGTTCATACATATTAATCTTGCTTATTTTAGTTTGTTGGTCATGTTTACAAGTTCCATGATTATGGGTTTTTAAGAGTCTATGCTTCGGTTTAATCGTAAATAACTCTAAACCGTAAACCAAACTTTGTTACTAGTTTTGTTAAATAATTGTTTAAACATACTTATTGTTAGATCTAAGTTTCTAAAATCATTTTTACAAATTCTATGGTTATGGGTTTGTAGAATCTTACCTCGGTCTTAACCCGAAACACGATCCGAACCGAAAACCGAACTTTTGTTTAAAGACTTTATTGTTAACTTTTGGTTGTAAAACTCAAAGTATTTTTATTTGTACATTATTATACAAGTTCTTTAGTGTTTGGACATGTGGAAACCATCTATGAACTTGTTGTAAGATGGAAACCGAACCAAACCGATTCTTACTCGCTTAAGACACACAAGTGTGTTTTTTTAGCCATCAAGACTTGTATATTTCTTTAAAAATAGTTACAAATTGATTTTTAAATATTTTCTTAAGTACTTGGAAATGTTGGATCCAACTTGACTCATAACAAAGTTTGGACCGACAAAACCGAACACTCGCTTAACATGCGTTGTTAGTTCTAAAACAATGGAACTACATGTTTAGTTAAGTCTTATTAAATTTTATTGAGTTATCTCATAACATTCAATATTTTGGAAAGTTGACTTTGGGTTTAACCAATTATCAAGACCCTAACCGACAACCCGAACACTCGATAAAAAAACCGTTTTAGTATCTTTATTCCAAAGGGATTTGCATTCTTGCATTTTACCTACCTTATTACTTAACATAGGTTGAGTAAATATTAAGGTTAGATACTTTAACCCGGTTTCGAGCAAACTTACATTTTTAAAGGGTTATTATTATAAATTCTTAAATAGTTACATTTTAAACCTTGAACTTTAATTATTTACATTTCTCAATATTTATTTTGTTTAAAGACCTTCAAGACAACCTTTCTAAATTCAAGACTTCTTTTCTTTTTATGTATTGTGCGTTAAACTCGTCGTTCCGACAAATCTCCAAATTATCATCTTTCAAGTTTACTACTTGAAGGTGAGTACTTCATACCCCATTTTCCATCTTTTATTTTGGGGGTGACATTTCATACTTATTCAATAAAATGCTTTATATTTGAATCTTAAACCACAAACGTAGTTGTATACTTTACCTAAATAATTGCTCGATTTGGTGTTTTATGCTTATATGCCTATGTGTTTATCGCTTTTGGTTGGTGGAATTATAAAATCCTAGACTATTTGGCATCCCCTTATAGCAAGGTGTCGTTAACGTAATGCAATTAACGATAACTATAAAATCCTAGACTATGTGACATCCCCTTATAGCTAGGTGTCGCTAATGTGTTTAACGATATCTATTTATTCAAATTACCATTTTTATTTATCGTTTCGTATGCAAGTTTTGTGGCTATCTTTATTATATACTAATATGATTAAATTTATGAATTGCTCACCAACCTTTGTGTTGACAAACTTTAGTTTATGAAATGTTGCAGGTTTGCATCTTGGTTGATTTATGATTGTGAAGAAAACGACATCAAAGACCTTAGGATATTAGTAAAAATGAACAATATCAAATTTGCCATATTTTGTGATATCTTGTTTATGGTTATTTTATAGATAATTGTTATGTGACATTTTCGATGTTGTGAAATGAAATGAGTTTATTAAATATTGCCACTTTAATTAGTGTCATGTGTTTATGGACAATCGTTACACCTCGGCATGTTCCGCCGCCTTTGGTCAGGGTGTGATCATTGACCCCGTAGAAGACACTAATGGGTAAATAAAGGAGTGTATTATTGTAAATTGTAGGTAAATAAATAAAGTAATAAATTCAACAGTACGAATTTGAAAAATAATATAATGGATATTATTGTTTGGAATTTATGGGTTACTGGATTCTCGTAGTAATAAAAAATCAATATAATGTCAATGTAAAACAATCACATAAAAAAAATTTATACTGCGCCCATTATTTGATCAATAAAATTATTGCAAGCAACGTATCGTTACCAATAATGATGAATTAATGATCTCAAGGTACGGAGTATTAATTATATAACATAGAGGTGTTAAAAAAAACCAGTTTAGGGCCGGTTCATGGAATCATGGCAAACCGACTTGAACCGGTTTGATAAGAAAGCCGGTTTCACCTAGACCGGTTCATGAACCGACTCAAACCGTTGGTTTTGGTATTGGCTCCCCTTTCGAACAACCAAATCGGTCTTAAAACCGAACCGTTTTGAGTAAAACCAGTTAAAACCGGTTCTATACCGGACCGACCTGGACCAGACCGGCCTATCTTGCTTTTAATTTTTAAACCAGTTTATAAACCGAACCGGTTTGAGTCAAACCGCACCAGCCGTTAACCAAACTGGTTTGGGAAAAAACCGGTTTTGTACACCTCTACCGCTATAGCATGTTTCCAATATCCGCAATTTCAGAATCCCCCTGGCGAATGGCCTGTTCTCCCCAATCGGGATAGGCGGAGTAATTCCTTCCCTTAGAACCCAAAACCCAAATTCACGAGTGCTTCATTTTACATCTTATTAATCAATGCCCTAATTATTTTATTTTCGTATTTGAACACATTACTTTGAAGAAGTTGTTCTAACTATGCTAATTAGTGAAGAATCTGTTGTAGCTAGAATGTTTTTAAAGAAGACCGAATTTCAGTTGTAGAAGCTTGAAAGAAAAAAAAGAAAGAAAAAAAAATAAGGCCGTTTGGAATCTTTAATCATAAAAAAATAAGGCCATCATTTGTGGAAGTGTGAAATGTGAAAATAAATAAATGCGACACCATGTAGGTAATAGTTGCTTTTACATTCTACACCCTAATGCGTGTGTTGTGGTTGGGTAAAATAATGAGCTAGTTTTTAATCATTAGCCAATTATTGTTATTAATTATTATTATTATATTTATTTAGCATTTTTAATTTGTAATAAAACACTAAAAATTTGAAAAATGTGACACAAAAAAGATACTAAATTCTTTTAAGCATTTTCTTTGTATTTTGTCGACTCGAGGAGTTCTGATTTCTTCCCCGTTATTTTATCCATGCTTTATTTATATTTGGTCTCGTATGATAATGATATTCATTATCCCTTATTAATTCCCCTGGAGGACGATTCAATTCTTGTTCGGTTTCAAACTTGTCATGGGTGTCGTTAAGATTGATCCATGTACGAGCATTTGAGCTACTTTGGTTTGTTTCAATGGTTAACCCATCAACGTGATGACCTCCTTTATGTTTATTTCCGCACAACCTCCTAGATCAATCTAAAAGAAACACCATTTTTATTTTGGCTTGATATTCATTACAAGATTATTGATAAATAGTGAGGTCACTTAAACCACTTTACTAGTGAAGAGGTATGCACCCGCCTTAACATCGAGCGGGGCGGGTTAACCCACAAGATATAGACAAGAGGCTTGAAATCAAGATGTCATGAAGGCACAAAGCCAAAACCTATGCGCATGGCGCATATCACATATGCTCACGCATCACATATGCTCACGCGTATCACATGCTCACGCACCATATATGCTCACGCATATCACATCTGCGCGTGGCGCATATCACATATGCTCACGCATCATATATGCTCACGCATATCACATCTGCGCGTGGCGCATCTGCGCGTGGCGCATATCACATATGCTCACGCATATTACATATGCTTGCGCATATCACATCTGCGCATGAAACATCTGCGCGTGAGAATAAAGAGAAGACCTCGCGCATCCCCAGGATAGGCGCATATCACACATGCACATAATCAACCTCGTCCTTATCCAAATCAGGATAAGGACAACCCTGATTGTGCTCATCAGACAACCTTCCAGAAGGTATCCTTTAAGGAATAAAGAATATGCTGATGTTGACAGCTGCCAATGAAAGGTGGACAACTCAGCAAAACCCATGTGCTACCACGTGATTGCACATGGGTCAGGTGAAATACCTTGGTCAGAGAATAATCAATGAAAAAGCACCAGGTGTCCTAAGGACACGTGGCGCGAAGCAATAGGAGGAGGCCAAAAAGGCCCTAATGGGATCTGAGCCCAATCATTGGAAACCCTAACACTATAAATACCACACCACCTCCACAAGGGGAGGTAAGCAAGAAAATATACTCTAAATCCTTACTCACTTTCAGATTACTATTATCTTCTCCTACAATCTCTTATTCTCACACCGGAGGGTTACCCCAAAGAGGACCCCTCTGTCCCTTTCTGAGGGGTAAGTTCACGGTGCTGCTCGTTTTGTAGGTGGAAGAATTCATACTCCGGAAAACCATCGGTGATATAGCATACTCATACCCGAGGAAAGTTGATCGTCTACTAGTAAGTCGATCCACGTTTCTTCATTGGCGCCATCACCTGTTACAACGACAACAAAACCACTATCTCATCAGTTCTCTCTGAAAATTTTCACCATGGTTTCCGGTGTTCGACACAGCGATCAAGTTCTGGAGGATAATGAGCTTGAGGATGTTAATGAGGGACAGCAGTTTCTGAGGGCGCCGCGTGATACTGCGCGCACCACCAGTAACCATCCCTTCATCACAACACCTCATAGCCAGACTGAAACTCCTCCAGACGATCTCACGTTCCAAAATCTGACTGGTGCAAAACAAAAAGGACCAATGGGTCCGGAAGTTGAAACCAATGACCCTAAAGAATGGCTCATAAACGAACAACGGCGTTTAATGGACAAATACAATGAGCTGGTCAAACACAAAAAGTTAGCCGATTTAACACAAAGGCTCGCATTTGATAAACAAACCATTCAGGGAACAACAAAAGGGGCGCGCGCCGGAAGATGGTCACTCCGTTCACACCGAACACGCTGATATTAGTGATGAGGAAGAGGTGCACAGCATGAGGAAGACGCGAGATACTCATGCAGGAGGCTCACAGCTCCGCGCGCACATGAACATAGCGCCTGGAGCCAAAGCCGATATGGATCTATACACACCGTACAACCCACCAGCGAGAGGGCAAGTGGACGTAACCACACCATATAGGCCAGCCATCTTGGTGAAGCATTCAAAATTCACTGAGCGCATCGCGAAGGCTCCCATTCAACACAAAACCAAGATGCCAAGTGGTTTGGGCAAGTACGATGGCACAACAGATCCAGACGATTTCTTACAAGGTTTTTACAACACTGGAAACCTAGAAAGCTGGACGATGCCAACATGGTGTCACATGTTTGCTCGCTGCCTCACGGGCGCAGCGCGTGTCTGGTTTGAAAGCTTGCCGACAGGACAAATCGATGGGTTCGAAGAGCTATTGGAAAAGTTCCAGGCTCACTTTGTACAGCAGCGCAGACATACGCGCGACCCCGATGACATCATGCACTGCGTGCGCAGGAATGATGAAACCATTGAAGACTACATAACTCGTTTCAATCAGGAATCTCTCGCAATTGGAGGTATCACTGAACAACTCTTGAACGTGGCCTTTATACAAGGTGCGCGCAGTGATCAACTCCGCAGAGCTCTCGTGAGCAGAGATGGCATGCCAACCACTTGGGCTAAGCTTATGGAAGCATCGCGAGTCTTCGCGCGAAATGAAAAACAAATTGCCCAAGACAGAGCAAGAGATAGAGGGCATCAAACAAAAGCACCACGCAACAATGAAAGGAGGGGCAAACAAAACTCCGTATGGTCCAGGTTGCAACAAACCAGTTTTTCTCCCGCAGAAAAGCAAGCGCAACAAAGTTCACCCCAGCCCCAAAAAGACATTCGTAATCGCGGAGAAGGTGACAAGAGGGAAGGAGGCAGAGAGCCTAACAGACCTCTACCAAGAATATGGACTCCCCTCACCAAAACGCCTTCGCAAGTGTTAAGCACAGAGAATGTCCAGTTTAAAAGCCCCAAGCCATTACTCCATAAGGGACCACCAAACAGTGGCAAGTATTGTGAGTTTCACAAGTCCACAGGGCACAACACCGATGCATGCCACCATTTGAAGGATGCGATTGAAAGAGATGTGAAATCAGGCAAGTTGGCTCACCTGGTGAAAAACCCAAAACCAGAGAATGAACAACCAGATGGAGCCCCAGCCAGTAAAAAATTTAAAAGAATCTGTGTAGCTGAAGGAGGAAGGCAAGGGCAAAGTTCGAGGAAGAGAAGCGCGCAAGTCCAAGGGGATTGGCGCGAGCAACAAGTAATCTTCCCAAGAATCAGAGGAGGCCCGTCTATCAGCAGTCCTCTAGTCATCACTGCACACATTGCTCATTATGAGGTGTCAAAAGTCCTGGTGGACACCGGCAGTGAATCAGACATCATGTATGAGCAATGTTTCAGGAAGTTGGATCCAACAGACCAAGCAAGGCTTGAAATTGTGAATGCACCAATCTCGGGTGTCTCAAACGAAATTATTCACCCCCTAGGTCAGATACAATTCGAACTAACTATGGGGGATGAGAAACACAAGCGAGTTGAAATTGTCAACTTCTTGGTCTTGCCCACCACTTCATGCCATAATATGATCTTGGGTAGAGGAACGATTGCCCAATTCAACGCCATACCGTCACCAGCGCACGGCGCGTTGGGGTTCCCAACACCAACAGGTGTAACATTTGTATACCGAGATCATTTGTGCGCAGTAACAAATATACCGCGAGAAGGGAGAATGAAGCTTCCAATGGCAAACAACGCACCAGAGGAATGGATTCTCAACCCAAAATTCCCAGAGCAAATAATCACAATTGGAGCTACGATATCAGATGACACAAGGATGAGAATGAAAAGATTGCTCACAACGTATATATCGGTCTTCGCGTGGCAACATTCTGACATGACTGGGGTTCCGCGAGACCTGGCGCAACATTCTCTCAACACATTCAAGTCTGTAGAGCCAATTGCTCAAAAGAAAAGAGTCATGGGGGATGAGAAGGCTAAGGCCATGAATGAGCAAGTAGAAGATCTACTGCGCGCAAATATTATCCGCCCAATACGATACCAAACATGGGTAGCCAATCCTGTGATGGTAAAGAAGAGCAACGGGTCATGGAGGATGTGCATTGATTTCAAGGACCTCAACAAAGCGTGTCCAAAAGATTGTTACCCCCTCCCAAACATTGACGCGAAGGTGGACTCTGTGGCGCCATTTAAGCTCAAATGTTTCCTGGATGCCTATAAGGGCTATCACCAAATTCAAATGGCACCACAAGATGAGGACAAGACTGCCTTCAGAACTGACAAGGGTGTTTTCTGTTACACAAAAATGCCCTTTGGTTTGAAGAATGCAGGAGCCACTTACCAAAGACTCATGGATGCGGTTTTCAACGAGCAAATTGGAAGAAACTTAGAAGTCTACGTGGATGATTTGGTGATTAAAAGCAGGGAGGAAAAACAAATGCTCAAAGACATCGAAGAAACCCTTTGGCGCCTAAAGGAAGTAAACATGAAGCTCAACCTGAGCAAATGCACATTCGGCGTCGAAGAAGGGAAATTTCTAGGTGTAATGGTCACCAAGGATGGTTTCAAGGTGAACCCAGAGAAGGTGGAGGCTATCCTTGACATGCCCTCACCATCCACCATGAAAGAAGTTCAAAAGTTGAATGGTAGATTGGTATCAATTAACAGGTTCCTAGAGAACCATGCAAGCAAATCTACCCCATTCGTTAACACATTGAGAAATTGCTTAAAGAAAAGCCAATTCAAGTGGACGCCTGAGGCCGAGCAAGCTTTCAGTGAGATAAAAGAATGTCTGATAAATCTGCCTGCGCTCACAGCTCCACTACCTGGCGAAACTCTAACGTTGTACCTGTCAGCTGGAGAGCGCGCCATTGGCACAGTGTTGTTGGTGGATCGCAAGGGAATCCAAACACCAATCTATTATGTAAGTCGGGTGCTGACAGATCCTGAGACGCGCTACACCATCATAGAAAAGTTAGTTTTATCACTAACACATGCGTCGCGCAAGCTTCATAGATATTTCAATGGTCATCCCATTGAAGTCCTGACTGATTACAACATCCAGCAAGTCTTGCGACGTCCCGCGCTCTCAGGAAGGCTGACAAAATGGGCGCTGGAGTTAGGGGAGCACACGATCACCTACAAACCTCGTCCAGCAATCAAGGGACAAGTCTTAGCTGATTTCATTGCAGAAATCCCTGAAGGAAAAGTCGAAGAGGCTCAGCGCGAAGTAGACCCTCCGCAAGCCAATAATGAAGATAATGTTTGGAGATTATTCACTGATGGAGCTTCAAACAACGAAGGGTCCGGCGCAGGCCTCAAACTGGTGGATCCAGAAAGCCATGAGTATACTTACGCAATCAGGTTGGATTTCAAGAGCACCAACAATGAAGCTGAGTATGAAGCCCTGCTGGCTGGTCTGCGCATCGCGCACAAGTTCGGAGTTAAAAAGCTAGAGGCCCATGTCGATTCATACTTGGTATCAGCACAGGTCAACGGCCTTTATGATGCCAAGGAGAACACCATGCCTCTGTATCTTGAGCAGGCGAAGAAACTCACCGAGCAATTTGATTTCTTCAGAATCATACATATTCCGCGCAGTGAAAACAAGTCTGCCGACGCGCTGAGCAAGATGGCATCAACCAGCTTCGATCACTTTGGCAAAGATGTCAGGGTCGAAGTAATGAGCAACCCGTTGGTGGGAGCGAAGTCTGTCCTTGTAATTCATACAACACCTTCATCATGGATAACTCCATTAATGGAATTCTTGAAGGAGGGAAAGGTACCGGACGATCGCGCACAGGCGAGGAAGATAAGACACAAGTCGCAGAACTACGAACTGCTTGATGGTACGTTATATCGACGCTCTTATCTTGGACCGCTCATGAAATGCCTGGATGCCGAAGAAGCAAGCTATGTGATCAGAGAGATACACGAAGGAATCTGTGGAATACATGCTGGCCCGCGCATGGTGGTTGCCAAGGCAATGAACGCAGGTTACTATTGGCCAGGCATGTACTTGGACGCGTTAAAAGAGATCCAAAAATGCAAAGCGTGTTAGAGCTATGCGCCAAACACCATGCGGCCAAAGAACAACTTGATTCCAGTGACCTCCGCATGGCCCTTCCACAAATGGGCAATCGATATTGTGGGTCTCTTACCACAAGCGCAAGGGCGAGTAAAGTTTTTGGTAGTGGCAGTAGACTATTTCACAAAATGGGTTGAAGCCAAGCCACTAGCAAAAATCACAGCCGAGGCAATGAAGCAATTTATTTGGAGCCACATCATATGCCGTTTTGGCCTGCCAATGGAGATTGTGAGCGACAATGGCAAACAATTCACTGACAGGAAGATATCCAGTTGGCTCAAGGAATTGCGCATCAACCAAGTCTTCACTTCAGTATACCACCCTCAAGGGAATGGCCAAGTGGAGCGCGCGAACCAAAGCTTGCTGAATGGGCTGAAGAAAAGGTTGGAGGGAGAATCCCATACATGGGTTGAGGAGCTACCTAATGTCCTGTGGGCGTACAGGACATTAAGCAAAACCAGCAATGGCGAATCCCCGTTCAGCCTAACCTATGGAACGGAGGCTATGATTCCAGCAGAGATTGGATGCCCATCCTATAGGGTGCTCATGATGAATAATAAAGACAACGACCAAGAAAGGAGGTTGGATCTCAACTTACTTGAAGGGCGCAGAGAGGCGGCTATCATCAGTGAAGCCAAATACAAGAAAAAACTAGGAAAATATTACAATCAGCGCGTGAAAGAATTCCACTTCAAGAAGAATGATTTTGTCCTTCGGAACAATGAAGCTAGTCGCGCGATACCCCCGGGAAAGATGTCCCCCAACTGGGAGGGACCTTATCAAGTCTCGGAAGAATTGGGAAAAGGCGCATACGCCTTAAAAGATTTGAATGGAAAGAAGATCCCGCGCACATGGAACGCAGCGCAGCTTAGAAAATGTTTCATGTAAAATTGTCAAGTTTGTAATCAAGGCCCTTTAAGCCATTATGAATAATGATGCGCGCTATTTTCTCTTAATGTGTGTTCTATTACCTTTTGCATACATGTTTCACACTCCCCTTTATTAATTTTGAGCAATATGACAACATTGTATTGACATCAAAACTAAAAATAAAACGAAGTAAAACATACATGCGCGAGCTTCAAGCTCAAACGCGTTAACGAGTTTTAACTCTAAAACGTCAGGGCCTTAGCCCAATAATATGAGCCTTAGCTCAGGGCCTTAGCCCAATAATATGAGCCTTAGCTCAAATTACTCACAACATCCATCCTACATGCTGCGCAGCTAGACCATAAAAATACCTAAGCACAACTAAGGCAAAGCACATGTCAAAACATAGTTGTTAAGGTCTCAGGTCGAGGTCGCGCATGGGATGATAATGGATATCAGAGTAACACATACTGACACATAAAGGCTAAAAAACTCATTCATAATTCCCAATAATAAATGCGCGATAACGTCGCGCAAAAGAGGAATAATGAAACGCCAAGGCACGTGTCAGCATATTCAGGATATTGCAAAATAACTTGAAATATGACAAGGATTAAGTAAAATAATTTCCTTACAACCTTGTTCAAATTTCAACGTGCAAGCATATCTTATATTCAACAAGCAAACACATGCAATATAAAGAGATGAATTGGGAATGCGCAAGATGCGAATAAGGGAAAAACAAAATTTCATTCCAAAACATAGAAGTTTACAAATTTACAAAATGATGAGATAAAAACTACAAATAAAAAAAAAACATGAAAGGCTTCTCAAGTCTCTATATCAACATCAGCCTCTTCATCGCCCTCATCATTACCTCCTCCCTCAGCATCTGGCGCAGCACGCTCCTCGTCATCTCCAAACTTACCATAATCAAGCTATTCGTCTTGAATGGAGTCGTCTTCTATCACGATAGTGTCAGGAGTAGGTCCTTTGGCCACGCCAGAGCCGCTAGCAGAGGCAGCATTGCCCGCGCCATCATCGCTGCCACCAGTCCCTTCACACTCGTCAAGTAATTTCTTTAGCGCGCCGAGATCGGGCTGGTCAGCAAGCGCGGCTATCTGCAAGTCGCAAAGAAAAGTATGAGTACAAAAGACTAGGAAAATAAGTCAAGGTAAACTCATTAAGGTTAAAATACCTGCTCAAGGATGGGAATTGGAGTATTCAAATACTTCTCCCCCACCTCGGCCATGTCAGCGTAGACAACGTCGAGCTGATAAGGGTAGTCGGATGGATTCTTCTTCAGCATGCCATATTCATAGCCATCCTTAAACCCTTCAGCTCGACCCGCCAAGCGCGACGCAGCATTGCAATCCATCACAAGGGTCTGAAACTCGTCTGAGTATTTCATCGCATAAGCGTAACGAGTCACACTCTGTGAAACTAGCCATTGGCGATCCTGTGCGAGGGAAGAAACAGACGTCTCAAGAGCAGGAATCTGAGAGTTTAACAACTCAACAGTTTCCTTGGTCTGTTTTAGCTCTTCTCTGTCAGACGCTGCTGCCGCCAAGGCCTCATTCCTTTCCGCTCGAACAGCATCGAGCTCTTCGCTGTTAGACGCTGCTGCCGCCAGGGCTTCATCCTTTTCTGCCCGCGCAGCTTCGAGCTCTTTCTTCAGGCGCGCAACCTCACTCTCTAATAAAGATTTGTCAGTGATAGCCTGCACAAGAGTTTGATCACGCGCCTCTGCCTCTAACTCCAAATCACGCGCTCGCCGCGCGTACCTGGCCGCATCCGCCTTTGCCGCCTGCAGCTTCTCCCGCGCAGCCTGCAGCTCATGCCCGCGCTTCACAAAGGCAGCGTTGGCACTTGCTCGGTTCTCGCTAAGTTCTGCTTGGAGTTTCTCAGCTCTCTCTCGAGCGTCAGAAAGATTCCAAGCAGAAATCTTAGCCTCTTGCTTGGCCTCCGCAAGGGCATCGCTCACTTTTATATAATCATTGCGAAGCTCTTGGGAGGCAGCAAAGAACGCAGACCCAGCAAAAAGGTGGTCGTTGAGCAAGTCCACGCGAGCGCGGTCTTCCTGAAACCTCCTTTCAGCCGGAGGCACAGAGTGAGCCCAGAAGTCTTCACACACGCCCATGGATTGAAATGAGCTATCCTCAATAATATTCCATCTCGGGCGGTATATGTGATCGGCTTCCTGCAAACACAAAGCAACGCAAAAGCAACGTTTTAGTCATCTAAACACTAATATGGAAGTCCGCACAGCGGAGCAAAACAAACTTATACCTGCGGAGAGCAAGCAGAAAAGTCAGCGCCAGCCCCACGAGAAGGCTGCGCCACGAAATCTCGTGGCGCTACAGGGCTTGCGCGGCCACCATCGGAATCTTTAAAATTGACCTCCTCATCCTCTGTAACAGGTCTTTTCTCCTGCGACTTGGAAAAATCAAAAACAGTCTCGCGAGAAAGGCTGCGCGCAGGAGGAGGTGAGGGAGGTCTCGACGCCGCTAGATCAGCGCGTAAAATAGTCTCCTGCTCCTTAGTAATCCCAATGAGAGGAGATTCAGTGCTTGTTGGAGCAGGAGCAGAACTAACGGCTCCGGCGCTGGCGCCAGCAGTGCCGCCAGCAGCTTGTGTGCCAGCTATAATTCCTATGAAAAAACCAAAGAGAAATGATTCATGACTTGATCTAAAAGAAAAAAATGTCTAAAAATCAAAGCGCAATAAATACCTTGGCGCACCGCCGTCCGCGAATTGAGCATCGCCATGAAGTCCATTTTCCCCCTTTTCGAGGGTAAAACAGGGGACTTCAAAGCAACCTTCGGCGCAGCCTCGGTACCTTGCTGTGCCTGAGGTTGAGCCACCAAGGTCGCCGGCTCTACAAACATTTGAGTGAGCAAAGATTCATTAATAACTCTATCGGAATCACGCTCATAAAACCACAAAATATAAACAAAGTATACCTGTTGGAGAAGATGAAACAGCAGGCGCAGCGCCGCTTCCCTTATCCGCCGCGCGAAGAGATGAGGTGGCAGCACCATACCTCGTGTGGACAGGAGGGTTGCCCACACCTCGAGGCAAAGAAGACGAGGAAAACTTGGAGGTAAACCCCTTGGTTTTCTCAAGTCCCTTCGCTTGGGTAGGAGGATCCTGGGCAACAGGGGCATCATTTTTCTTCTGTTTTTTACTGGCCCCTGCGCCAGTTTTGCCTTTAGCTTTGCGCTTGAGTTGTGGCGCCTCAGCTTCTTCCTCCACCTCTTCTTCCGCAAGTTCCAGCTCATAGTTCTCGAGCGCATCTACAATACGTGCAACAGAAATGTTAACCAAATTTGGTATTCTAAAGGCATAAGCATAAGTACAAAGGCTTACCAGGCGCATCGCTGTCAAAGCAAAATCCCAAATCAACAGGGATGAACATATCATCGAAGCGATCGAGGAAAGCAACTTCCCCAGCGCCCAGCGCGACAGAGCCACCCTCCATATTCTCATCATAGGCGGCGTGGACGTATTCCTTGCTTACTGCATAATACAAGACAAATGATATCAACAAAACGAATTATATTCGCGCAGAAATAATGCAGTGAGCTAATAACTTACCTAAGCCATCAACTTGGATGACAGGCTCAGTCACGCTGTCGGTCCACCTCTTGCTCATACCAACCCCCACCAGCGCCTCTTCACAAATATTCTTGGCGGAGGATGGTTCAGCAGTCAACTTGTTAATCCATGTGCCAGTTGGGTTTTTAAGAACATTCTCATCCGCGGGCGCAGAAGTGATCGCGCGCATGGTCATGCGGATGGGAATCACACCAGCCTTAATATAAAAAATTTTTTCAGACCAGTCATGAAGGCTTTTGAAGGAAACAGTGCAGCACTTAACCTTATGACTGCGCGGTATGAATGAGAACCAAGAATCTTGGATTTTTGGCTTGTAAAAATATTGAAAGCGCCGAGGGGTGGGCTCATCGCGCTGAGCTTTGCACATGAACTCAAAATGAGTCATGCGCACTAGTCCACAAGGATGGACTTGGGATATGTGAATCCCATAAAACTGAAGGAGCGCACCCATAAACCTTGTCATCGGGAGACGAAGGTTACAGTGAGTGAAAAAGTGGGAGTATAAAGAGATATAGCCGGTGGGCGGATCTGCCGCCGTTTGCCCGGCCGCCGGGAGCAGACAGCCGTACTCAGGGAGAAAACCCTGAGAGGCGACGAGGTTGTCGAAATCAGGCTGTTTCAATTTGCAGGGAATCTCATCCCATCTCTTCACTGTTTTGCTCTTCCCCACCTCCTCTGACGAGGCCTCGGCAGCCCGTTTACCCTTGCCGGTCTTCTTCAAAGTGGACATAATTAATGATTTTACACGGCGTTTGCTGGGGGAAATTGTGGTGTCTGGGTTATCAGACATACAATGGTGAATCAAACAGCAGTTACTTTAAGCACGGAAATCTGGAAGCAAAAGACAGGCTCTTAATCGGAATGAAAATTGAAGGAAAGAAAAAGCTCTGAAATAACAATGAAGATGAAGAAAAACCACTCAAAAGGCTTGCTTTTATAGGCCCAGGAGAGAGAAAGAAACAGCTACTCATCAGAGTTCACGCGCCCCCACTCGCAGGTGCAGGCCAACATGAGCGCGACACGTGTTCCTGACACTGTGTGAGGAGACATGAAAGGCCACTGTAGCACCTCGAGCACACGAAAAGTCTGACACAACGTCTCCATCTCTGACGCATGTCAGCACCAACCAACCACGTACATGGACGATTCATTTCAACCAAAAGGATAGAATTTCGCACAACGCACATATGAGAAATGAAAAAAGAAAAGACAAACCCTATTAAAAGGGCAAACTATTAAGTCTAATATCTATCTTACCTCGCTCGCGCGAGACAAGACACACATTAGACTGGGGGGCTTGAAGAGGTATGCACCCGCCTTAACATCGAGCGGGGCGGGTCAACCCACAAGATATAGACAAGAGGCTTGAAATCAAGATGTCATGAAGGCACAAAGCCAAAACCTATGCGCATGGCACATATCACATATGCTCACGCATCACATATGCTCACGCGTATCACATGCTCACGCACCATATATGCTCACGCATATCACATCTACGCGTGGCGCATCTGCGCGTGGCGCATATCACATATGCTCACGCATCATATATGCTCACGCATATCACATCTGCGCGTGGAGCATATCACATATGCTCACGCATATTACATATGCTTGCGCATATCACATCTGCGCATGAAACATCTGCGCGTGAGAATAAAGAGAAGACCTCGCGCATCCCCAGGATAGGCGCATATCACACATGCACATAATCAACCTCGTCCTTATCCAAATCAGGATAAGGACAACCCTGATTGTGCTCATCAGACAACCTTCCAGAAGGTATCCTTTAAGGAATAAAGAATATGCTGATGTTGACAGCTGCCAATGAAAGGTGGACAACTCAGCAAAACCCATGTGCTACCACGTGATTGCACATGGGTCAGGTGAAATACCTTGGTCAGAGAATAATCAATGAAAAAGCACCAGGTGTCCTAAGGACACGTGGCGCGAAGCAATAGGAGGAGGCCAAAAAGGCCCTAATGGGATCTGAGCCCAATCATTGGAAACCCTAACACTATAAATACCACACCACCTCCACAAGGGGAGGTAAGCAAGAAAATATACTCTAAATCCTTACTCACTTTCAGATTATTATTATCTTCTCCTACAATCTCTTATTCTCACACCGGAGGGTTACCCCAAAGAGGACCCCTCTGTCCCTTTCTGAGGGGTAAGTTCACGGTGCTGCACGTTTTGTAGGTGGAAGAATTCATACTCCGGAAAACCATCGGTGATATAGCATACTCATACCCGAGGAAAGTTGATCGTCTACTAGTAAGTCGATCCACGTTTCTTCAACTAGTTATCTAATTTTTGTTGTAGAAGTTACTAAACTTGTCAGCCATTAGACGAATCTCCATCCATTTTCTTAATATTATGTTATCGGAATGGTACTCTCTTGCCCATTCTAATTTGAAAGTTTCTCAAACGCGTTTAAAAATCAATTGATTTTGATTTTTCCCAATAATGAATAAAAACAAAAATAAACGATACTAAAAAAAACATTTAATTTACAGAAAAAATAAAAATAAAATACATAAAAGCCGCTAGAAAATAAAAATAAACTCTACAAAAAAGTAAAAAATAAACATTACCAATCGTTGGGTTCACGACACACTCAACCAAGAATGAGCCAACGCTACTTCCTCATATATCGTCTACCATTAGGTTTTGCGTACTGAGCCTTTGAGAGGGAATACATCGCTTGTGATCATTTTTTTGCAGGTGTTGGCGTGGGTGTTGGTGCGGGTTGTGTTTCGGGAATCCATTCGAGTGTTTGGGTCGGTATGTGCCAATCGCCGAAACCATAGGCATCGTTTGGGTCGGTGTCAAATTGGGGGCGATAACATTATCATGAGTGAATGGATTCATTGTATGAAGATTGGAAGAAAGTGTATAAAATATCAAAGCTTTTATAAATACTGGAAGAAGGTTGTTCAAAGTTAGACGAGTTGGTATTTGTAACAGTTGAAATAGATGTTTGGGACAAAACCCAACCTCCCACCGTTCCAAAATCTCCCCATCACACATGTTATGTAGTTTGCAGTTGCTCTGGTTGTGCCCCTCCATCTCCATGCCCCTGACGAGGTGTTCCGCATCCACTTTGATGACGTGGAGGGGCACTACGCCCCTCTCACACTTCTCACAATAGATCGCTTAAACTTATGATGATTTTGAGTTGTCATGTTGATTTTTTCTATTTGAGTTGAAATAAGAAAACGATATTTAATAAGAGAAGTGATATAACGTTAAATATATATAAATCCCTTGTACATTTTATTTAATATTTTATTAGCTTATGTTCGGTTTTTATTAGGATTTGTATACTACTAGCTTATTTGAATAAATGTAGGTCCCGAGACTTGTTCGTGGTTAAAGAGGGCGAAAAACGATAAAAAACAAGCCAAACCGGCGAACCGGAGCATCAGGAAATGAACCGGACCGAACCAGGAGTGAACCAGACTGAACCGGACCAGGCCACCCCCCTAGCCGAAGCGCCGCGCGGCCAAGGAGAGAGAGCCCGTCGCGCGGCGCGGCCACTACCATTCCAGAACATTCCAATGTATTTTTGGGTTTGGGCATGTATTTTCCTATTTAAAGACCCCTAAACTAAACCTTAAAGATAACCTGAATACCTAGCCGGCCAGGACAAATTTGGGAGCCATAGAAGTGATCTTTTGGAGGTTTTGGAGGCTTGGACTCATACGGTGGCGTGCATATTGATCAAGAACGAAGACCCCGGGTTTTATCGCCTTTAATCTTTCATTTCTTTTAATTCCCACCATGATTTCGTTTATTATTGTTATGTTTGATTTTACTATGCTAGGCTAAACATTATAGGCTGCCTATGCTTATGATGAACCTTTGTTGATGTTTGATTTTGACTTGGGATTTATTTATCATTATGATTTTATGAACTAGTAAAAGGTTTAATTATATTAAATTGATGCATATGGATATTTAGGATTGTTTGATTGGTTGTTATTATTCCATAGTTGCCTTGATTATTGTTTGTCATTATGATAGGTTACTATTAGGTCAATTACTTTGTGTTCTTGATTATTTTATGATTGATTTGCAATAAGATCATAGGAATAATAATAATTATTAATTAAATAAACCTAAGTGTACTGCTAACCTAAATATGTAAAGTGCTAGGCTATTGATAGGTCTTTGTTGATCAGGATTGCGAGATTTAGTTCTTTGTAAGGAGTCCGTCTAGGTTTGATTGATTAACTTTGTCTATCGAGTCAATTGAATATATTAGGCTGCCTTTGATTTCCGCGCTGTAAGGTAGGATTTCGTATAAAGGAACTAGTTTGTAATTGATTAGGTGACCGTAAGGAAACTTGATTGTTAATACTGGTGTGCGTTAAAACTTATTAGAAATCCATAGGTGTCTCTTGAGAAAGGTCAGGGGTGCTGTTCGGGTTTTCTCTTAAGCGTTTGTTTTACGATCCTAGTTCCATAACTAAATATTTTCCGGTTAATTAATAACTGAAACTTAGGGGATTCTAGCCTAGGTGGTTGTTTGTCATCATCTGAATTAAGTCAAAGTTCTAAGTTTAGTCGTCTTTAGTTTTCTTAAGTAGTTTAAATTAGTTTATTAGTAAAACCCCCCTTAAATAAATAATAAATAAATAGTCGTGTCTGTAGTTGAGTCTAATTTAACTAGTTTACGTAATTAAAAGAGTCTCGTGGGTTCGATATCCGGACTTACTTAGTTGTACTAGAGTCGACCGGTTCACTTGCCGGTTAGTAGTTTAGTTAAGTTTAAGAGTCTAAAATTTATTACTTAGTTTCTAGATTAGCGTAATTTTAGTTAATAATATTAAACTACTTTTAGCACATCAAGAAGTCTATCCAATTTCTTTAGAAGAAACTAAAGAACTAAGATATAGTCACCATAATACTTTTCAGATGACTAGTTACGATCATCGGAGATCAGAGACTAGTTTATTGTACCATGTAACGTCTAAATTTGATTCGTTGTAATAAGACTAGTTACGATCAATCAGGGGTGTTCACTATTCGATTCGGACACCAAAAACTCAAAAATTCGATTCGAGTTCAGTAATCGAATTCAAAATCCAACTATAAAATTTCGGATTAGATTAAAATTTTATTTCAATTTGGTTAATCTAATTTGAATCCAGCTTAAAACTTTTAAAATTCAAATACTTTGATTAGATTAATTTAAGTATTTGAAATTCGAGTCCCTATACGGGAGAACATGTCAAACAAATAAGCTATTTGTTTTTACAAGTTAAAAAATAAAACAAATAAAATGATGATATTTAACTTTTCTCATTACTTATTTCTGAAATTTAAAACAAAATTGAAATAAATTAGTTTATTGTTTGATTTGTTCGTGTAACATATTCGATTGGTCATTTTGTAGATTATGTTATCTATATAGGACAGGAAAGACTATAATGCGTCCTATGTCAAAACTTCTATGATATTCTATAGCAACGAGACGAACCAATGTTTTCAGACCCGGCCCGGATGTCGATCCGGACTCCTTACCGGGTCAAAGGTCGGATCGACACGGGAGGACGGACCGGTGTTTGACCCGGATGACGTCATAAATAATTTAAATATATATTTACATATATATAATTCATATACATATAAAAAATAATAATACCCAAAAATAATAATAATAACAAATTTTAATGTTTATTTATGTTTTATACATTGTTTTTAAATATATGTGATTTATGTTTGATCAATAAAGACATTAATGAAGCTTGGTTGGTTGGCTTATGAGGTAATTATTAAAGCTTCTATCTTTGAAATGACCCAAGTTTGAATCCTGACATGCACATTTCATTTTGGATTTTATAAAAAATGGACCGGTCCACCCGCCGGGTCAACCGGTCCGAGCCGACCGCCACCCGTAAAACCCGGCCGGGTTTTTTAGAAACGTCCGAGCCGACCGCCACCCGGTATAGGGACCGGGTCCTGGTCGAACCGGTCCGACCGGTTGGGCCGGCCCGGCCGGGTTTCAAAACAGTGAGACGAACAATTGATTAGAGGTGGGCCTACTTCAAATTGACACATCACGAGGTTTTAAGTTTTAATGTGTCCATGTCAACAGTCAAAACCTTCAAGATATACTTAAGCCCTCCAACTTATATACTTTTTAATAGTTAGTCCCCGAGCTTTAATCCTTCACACTTTACACCTAAATTTGTTCAACTTTTTAATCCACATTGGTCATTAATGGTCGTATAATTAGGCTTTCTCTATTCCGACACTCATTTTGCTGTTTGGACACCCTTCCCTATCTATACGACTCGTATAGCTTATACTAGTCGTATAGAAGTCAGCTTTATGTCATAACCCGTTGACCCTTTAATACGAGAAGGGCTATACGAGTAACCCCCCATACGAGTTGTATGAGCTATACGAGATGAATTTGAATTTTCATGTGACATAACAACTTTATGCCGGAGCACATGCAAAGTAATTACAAAAATTTTTATTTGCAAAAATGAGAAACTAAAAAATGGAAAACAAAAAATTGAATCAACAAGGATTCAAGTCAACGCATCATGTGAAACAATCAATGCAAAACATAGAAGAGCCACTATGATAGATTGATTTTTGTTAATCTATTGTAAAGTAGCCTTATTTAAAATAACAAAAATAAACAATAAAAATATTTTGTGGCATCGTCATTTACTATTTATCTAATATATATAAAGAGAGATCTCCCACATTTATTTTTCAATCATCTTCCACTTTTTTTCTTCAACTAATGTAATCCTTTTACTTTATTGCATTAACACTTTTTAGTCTTAATGTTCTCTTGAATTCATATGGTTATTATGAAATGGTTGAATATTTTTAAAATCAACTACTAGTGTTACCCGGTATGTCCGGGCCATGTTGTTGAAACATGGCCAGTGGCAATACTTGATAGTTATTAGTCCTGAGAGTGAATGTGGTAAATCGACGTGAATTCAGTCGGTTTTTCTTATGTTCATTATGATACCTGTACCAGAAAAATGTCACGGACCAATAAGGCGTCGTAAAGAGGCCCAATAGGGACTTTACGGAACCAAACTTGTCTTTTATACTTATTAGTAATTTATGTAATGCTATCATGTTTAACTATATTATTTTGAATCTATAATTACGCATACAAATCACATAATAATAGAAGTGATAATACCACATAACATAGCATACCACATACAACTCGTATGAGCTATACTGGTCATATAGAGGGTGTATGGGCATTATATGAGTAGTATAGGCCATACAACTCGTATAAATACCAACACTATCCCGTATAAGTCATACGACTCGTTTAAGAATTTAGTTAAACACCTTTTCCAAGAAACTGGTGGTTGTTAGTGTACGGTAAGCCTATACAAGTCGTATAGATGGTGTCCGAATTTTGAAGGTGGGTGTCTTATTAGTAGGACCCTATAATTAACCTCACATATAAATTAGAAATTAGCCGTTGGTGAGATTCGACTACAATTTCGGGTAATAGACTTTTGTGCGCTTTTGCATGATCCTTCAATTGCAAAGCAGAATGTTAGTCTCACAACAATAATAAATGTCTCAGTGTGACCATAATCCAACGTAAGTTAAAGATAACTATAGAGTATGAGAGAATAATTAGAGAGAAAGTGAAAACGAGTATGGTCGGAGAGGTTATACCCCTAGATTCTTCATATGCACTTATATGTAGGCAAAATTTTCATTATCTTTCATTGTCAAACGGTGCTAGACTAGGGTTGTGAGGCTCAAAATGGTGTAACCATTTTCGGTAGCAAATGCGAAAACATGTGGTTCAAATGGCGTTAAAGTGTTGAAAAGGTGGTGTCCGTCACAATTAGCTCATTGTAAACAAAAATAATGTAAATTTAGAAGCGGCGAATTTATGAAAAAATAATATAAAATTTGAAAGCTAATAAAATTCATGACGTAAATGTGATGCTCTCTCTTTCATACATTAAACATAGGGAGGGCCTGGTGAAACAAGTTTTATTATCACGTTCTTCGATTATATAATATAAATTTTCAAAAATATAATATATTTGAATCAGTTACTTTTTGGTTGAAGTACTCTCAACATTAAACCGGCACCAACAAGCAACCATAAATTAAGGTTACTGTCTATAAATCCACGACAAACATTGATAGCCAACAATGTTGTGGATTTAACTGAAATCATGAAAATCTTTTTTTAAACAACAGACTCTTTTGTATTTAAGAATCCTCACTTATTAAATTTGGAGAGCCCGATGCCCCACTCTGGCCAGTCTATATTGTCTTAACCAGACCCACGCTGACTTCAACAATTTGGCTTGGTCGTTCCCCCGGGAAACCATATCACCGACTGCCACTTGACAGTTGTTGTGCCACCACAAGAGCAGAACAATCTGGCGTAACACACGGTGGGACGAAAACCCGAATGGGCTTTGAGTTTGAACTGACAACCTTTGCACAATGCCTAGCTCAAATCCTTTATTGCCAATATCCACCCAAAAATGACAAAGGGGGGGATTCGAACTTAAGTCTCCACCGGAGAACCCAAGGCTCCTACCACCATGACACAAGTGGGGGATTGGCATCATGCATTTATAAAAAAAGATTTCATTATTGCTATTATTATTTATTATAATTATTGCTATTACTATATATATATATATATATATATATATATATATATATATATATATATATATATATGGGAAGGTTATCGTACATTAGGTACGCGATCTTTTTGAACGTCGATTTTAATTTCACGCGGTGGCATAATTGTAAATAACTTAAATTTAATTCTATGATATAATTCATCAATTGATTCATCGAGCGTCTATCCATATCAATATAATTCAACAGTCTAATTTGCAGATCGATATCAAACTAATTGAGTTAATCCCTAAAAAGGTTCGTTACCTGCAAATAAAACAAAACGTTTTATCAAAACGTATAAGAAGAATCACAATTTAAGCCAGAGTTTTTCAACCTAGAATCACAAATAAAACGTATAAAGGTGACGAAGAGTGATGGTGAAAATAAAACGTATAAAGGTGACGAAGAGTTTTGGGTTGGGTGGAAAATAAAACGTATATAACCTTTACTATTTGAATCTTGGGTGGAAAATAAAATGTATAAAGGTTTAAAACAAATAAGGAAGAATCCCAAATAAAACATTTCAACCTATAATGTATTAATAGAACCTTTAAAGGTTTAAAACGTATTAACAGAACGTTTAAAGGTTTAAAGCTAATACGTTCTGTTAATACGCTTTAAATCTTTAAACCTTTAAACGTTCAGCTAAAACGTTTTTAGCTTTAAACGTTCAATGTCAAAAACCCATCATCCAGAACTCAAAATTGATCGATTGAAGCTTCAAATTGATGATTAATTGAATCGATTTCAAAGATTAACCGATCAATTGGCTTCAATTTCAATTCAACTAAACAAACCTGTGACGAGTTTTGCGTTTCTTCGATGAGTTCGTTGTCGACGACGATGATGGTGACGAAGAGTGTTGATGGCGCCGACGAGCGGAGGTGAAGGAGGTGTGCTGATGTCGGCGACTGGTGGTAGAGACGGAATGAGGGAGAGGGACGAGCATATGAGTGTAATTGTGATTTTGGGTTTTGAAAATCAAACGGTTGGAAGTGTCGCGTACGTAATGTACGATAAAGGATTATTGTATTTTATCCTTTATATATATATATATAGAGGATGGATCATGCGAGAAGTTAAATTGTAGCGAGAAGTGAATCTTAGCCGTTGATGAGTTGTAATCAGTGGTTTAAATCAGAAATAGTATTTTTGTAATTATCAAATGTATGTGATATAGTGATTATATATGGGAAAGGGCAAAAATGTCAAATGTGTGTAGGCATATAATAAAAAACGGATCGGTTTATATGCAATCCCCCAATTTAAGCCTAATCAACTCACAATCAATCACCTAGCGAGAATCGATTTGCTCGAAGAACTTGATACACAAAATCCTAACCTTAACAAGATGAATTTTGTAAAGAGTGTATAAGAATCGTCCATTCGTGTTTAGCGCGATGTTCATGTCAAGCATTAATTGGGATTTTAGTGAAGGTATTTTGTTTGATTTGCCAAGCGTCGGTCACCGTAAGCTTCCAACAAACTCAAGGAATCAAGGTATTTTATTTAATTTATGAATTCCGTTTCAATCATCTTTCGTACAATCTACAATATTAAATTTAGATGCCTACATATGGGACTTTTCACTTTTCCTTAAGAGCATTCGATTAAAAAAAGCATGTTTATTATTATTATTATTATTATTATTATTATTATTATTATTATTATTATTATTATTATTATCATCTTTTTGAGTTGGATCGATTTGTAATGATCATCAAACATCGACACTATTCTGCACAAATACATATGGATGATGAATTTTATGGAAGGCCATAAGTTGTGTTCTAGTGGTTATTTTTTTTTGTTGGATTCTTCAATAAACAAGAACATGCAAATTTTTTTTTTGGTAAATTTGATTATTGAGTAGGATGTGTATCGTAATTTTGTTTACAATGTAGGGTGTGTAGTATAAAATCATTTACTATGGAGCGCGTGTAGGATAATTTTGTTCACAGCGTAGGGTATGTAGGATAAAATCTTTATTGAGTAGGGTGTGTAGGATACTTTTGTTTATCATGTACTGTATGTAGTACTCATTATATAGGATAAAACCTTTGTTGTGTAGGGTGTGTATGATAATTTAGTCTACGAGTATGTTGGATAAAATCTTTACACTGTTGGGTGTCTAGGATATCATTGTTAACGATTTAATGTGTAGGCTATGTAGGATAGATATGTTTACTTTGTATGGACTGTGTATGTCAATTGATATGTAGGATAAATAATGTTTACAATGTAGGGTCTATTGAAAAAAATATGTTTACTTATATAAATTAGTTTTCTACATGCATAGGGTGTGCAAGTATCTTTACTTTGTATGATAAATTAAGTTTAAAGTATGCATGCAGCAATTGAAAATGGTACATAAAGTGGATGATTTAAGAAATAAGTTAAATAAATATTTTCACATGTTTTGTTTTAAATTTGCTATTAAGTTTTGTTAAGTGTGCAAAGATGGATTATGCCCAACATCAAAACAATAGGATTATAGTGAATGCTACAATGTTTGCCACATTTTATTAAAATATTTCTATACATTTATTTGGCTTTTAATAATTGTTTTTTTTTGTTTTTTTGTTTTTGAAAGCGTAGGGATGCTTGAAAACAACACGGGAAATTCAAGACAACTCATGGACCTTGACTATGATTTTGTGCAAAAAAACCTGAAGTTGTGGTTAATTATGTTGCTGGTTTTAAACTCAAAGAAAAAGAAAGCTAAGAGAATGTCAAAATACGAGCAATACGGAATTCCACTTCTACGTACAATTATACATGTATAATGCTAATACTATTGAATATAAGTGTGTAGGTATAGATCTTTTGGTGTAGGTACATATCATTCTGGGTGTAGTTATAGTTCATTTTGTGTAGGTTTATTTTCATATTGTTTTCAAACTTTCTTTGTGTAGGTTGTGAATTTTTTTTTACAATATACTGGTATGCTTTAACATGCAACTCTGTTGTGTTGTGAATCAAAATAACATATGACTAGTGTAGGAGTTGATAATGGTATGTGTGAAATTATGTTGTACTTTCTATTTTGTTGTGTTGGATGCAATCCGTTTGGTATATTTCGTGTGTGGGACACCATGAATGATACCATGCTGGCATGCTATCTGTATATTGGGTGTGTAGAATACTAGGAATAACTTTTAGTTCTTTCAAGTTAATAGACTGACGTTTTAAATTATTTTAAATTTTAAACATAATTGTGTAGGAAACCTAACATTATTGAAAAAAATGACATTGATTATGTTGGGTAAAAATATGTGTAGTAAGTTAAATATTTTTGGCAATTTTATGGTATTTGAGGTAGTAGTTGATTATGTAGGCTTTTATCAATAATTATGTAGGATACTAGATTTTATTTCCCGTATTACGGGGGTTGTTTTACATTATTCGTTATTAATATTTATATATGTGTATTTGGATTTTAATTTTATTTATTGTAAAAAAGTTAATAATTAATATACGGTTTGATGTTGAAATGGTTTTACAAATAAATGATATGTTATAATCCGTTTTAAAAGCTATCTGGGTTTGGTGATACCTATTACCCGTTTATTTTTTTTATTATAAAATTGTTTCTTAATTATAAATAATATCTTTTTTTTAAAATAAAATAGGATATTAATTTTTAGTATATTTCTATTTTATAGGATTTTCATATCAAATATTTGATGAGATTATTTTTTAATATAATGAGATGTTATAACCCGTTTAAGAGCTATCTGGGTTTGGTGAGACATTTACCCGTGAATTCGGGTCAAATGCGTGAGAAGCCTTCATTTATAAATAAAGTAATCTGATGGCTTGAGAGATTGATTGATTGATTGATGGCTTGAGAGAATGGTTGTTTTACAGTTTTCGTTTTTTAATATTTATTTTTTGGATTTCAATTTTCTTTATTGTAAGAAAGTTAATAATATACTTAGGGTTTGATGATGAAAGAGTTTTATAAATAAATGATATGTTATAACCCATTTAAAAGCTATTTGGATTTGGTGATTCATGACCCGCTTATGTTTTTTACTATAAAATTGTTTATTAATTATAAATAATATCTTTTTCTTTTTAAATTGGATATTAAATTTTAGTATATTCCTATTTTGTAGGATTTTCATATCAAATAATTGGTAAGATTAATTTTTAATTAATGGGATATTATAGCCCGTTTAAAAGTTATCTGGTTTTGGTAAGACCCATACCCATGAATTTGGGTTAAATAAATGAGAGGCCTCCATTTAAAAATTAAGAAATCTGGTGGCTTCCATAAAAGGGAGGATCGACCACATCGCGACACCTAGGATTTTTGGGTTTTCGTTTATATATATTATTATAGATATATACTTCATTCTAAACAGAATCATGGTTGTTATTTGTAACTTCATCAAAAATATTAAACATTAAATTTGAGATCACATTATGTACTGGATATAACATGAGATTCAAATTAATGAAAAATAAACAAAATTTCTATTATTTATATATATTTATGAAATAAATTATTATTTTTAACTCACCCGACAATGTGGCTTACCATATATATAAAATATATTTGTTTACTATTATACCCCTGCCATTAAATAAATGATAAAACAAAAGATAAATTGTGATTGGTTGAATTTATTTCTCGCACTTCTCGCTATAAAAGTATTTCTGAAATGAACCAAATCCTATATGTATATATATATATATATATATATATATATATATATATATATATATATATATATATATATATATATATAAACGAAACCCTAAAATCCTATGTGTCGCGATGTGGTCGCTCCCCCCTTTTATGGAAGCCAACAGACTGCTTGATTTTTAAATAGAGGTCTCTCATTGATTTAATCCAAATTCATGGGTATGGGTCTTACCAAAACCAGATGGCTCTTAAACGGGTTATAACATCTCATTAAATTAAAAATTAATCTTACCAATTATTTGATATGAAAATCCTATAAAATAGGGATATACTAAAATTTAATATCCAATTTAAAAAGAAAAATATATTATTTATAATTAATAAACAATTTTACAGTAAAAAACATAAGCGGGTCATGGGTCACCAAATCCAGATAGTTTTTAAATGGGTTATAACATATAATTTATTTATGAAACTCTTTCATCATCAAATCCTAAGTATATTATTAAATTTCTTACAATAAAGAAAATTAAAATCCAAAAAATAAATATTAAAAACGAAAAATGTAAAACAACCATTATCTCAAGCCATCATATTGCTTTATTTGTAAATAAAGGCTTCTCACGCATTTGACCCGAATTCACGGGTAAAGGTTTCACCAAACCCAGATAGCTCTTAAACAGTTATAACATCTCTTTATATTAAAAAACAATCTCATCAATTATTTGATATGAAAATCATATAAAATAGGAATATACTAAAAATTAATATCCTATTTTATTTAAAAAAAGATATTATTTTTACTTAAGAAATAATTTTATAATAAAGAAAATAAACGGGTAATGGGTTCACCAAACCCAGATAGCTTTTAAACCGGATTATAACATATTATATATTTATGAAACCATTTCATCATCAAACCTCAAGTATATTAATTATTAACTTTCTTACAATAAATAAAATTAAAAAATCAAAATATACATATGTAAATATTAAAAACGAATAATATATAACAACCCACGTAATACAAGGATAAAATCTAGTATATATTTATATAGGGGAGTGTTCAAATGAAAACCACTCTCTAACTTAAAAACTATGAAAACTACCATTAACCAATCATAAATTTATGTTTTTTGTTTTTCTTTTTTATTAATAGAGGGCTTATATGTAATTTGTAATATATCCTATATTATTGGAATTACTGGAATGCTTCACTCTCTCTCTAGAACTTAAAACCTATTTGTTTAGTAATATCACCGTCATTCTTCGTTTAACCTTAAGCCCTAATTCTACTTTGGTCGTTTGTGATTCCTTACAACTGTTACAAGAACAACGCATTTGCAACAATACAAAAAGATCCCTTCAACAATTTTGAACAACTTCACTAAATGAATCACTAGAGAACTCATCAGGATCGATGGGGGGGAATATGCGTGCTACAATAATTGGTGTTGCAATTAAGAATTATATCAAGGAAGAAAGCATGCTGCTAATAATGAAAGAATCCTATTGGCTTTCATTCATCACAAGTCCCAAAAATATCATATAGCTGGTTCTTTACAAATATTTGTCTTCATTAGCAATTGTTTATTGTTTTAATCTATGTGTAAAAAATTAATTGTTTGTTTTCTACTAACAGATCGATGTTTATAGATTGAATCTAGTTTATCTGATGCAAACTGGTATGCCATTGTTTATTGACGTTTATTAAAGAACTAAATTGAATATTAAAGATTACATAAATAAGATAGGATCAAACAGATGAACATGAAGAAAAATACGAAACCAATTAAAGCTACGTAAATGTAACAACCACTTATGCTTGTGTGTCTTCCATTTTTAGTTCTCTGTTTTCTCTCCTTTGTATTACATACAACCAAACTATTATGTTATCAATCATTATATCATTTACGTTTGATATTAAAGTTACATATAGGTAGCTCGCAACCTGCATATGTGTTACTTGCCCACTACGCATATGTACTATTATGTATATGTATGAGATACATATATGTATGTACTTGTAAGATACATATATGTACCCTGGTAAAGTACATAATTGTGTAAAATAATTGGTTTCTTCAATCTTTGATACCATATGCAACTAGATAATATGATTTGTACGTGTCTTGTCTTATATAATTTGTTTTGTCTATTGCTACACATATGTACCTTACTCAGTTGAAGTTTCCGATTACATATATGTATCTAAGTTGTTTCTTCGAAAATTCTTGTCTTTTTAGGGCAGTGGCGGATCCAGGAATTTTTTTTGGGTGGTGCACTACTTTTATATGTTTCAATTTCACCGAGTCGGGTATATAAAATTCCAGGTCGGTTTGAGGTTCGGGTCGGTTCGATGGTTCGGGAAAAGTTCATTACATAATAAAAATATGATAAAATAATAAAAGAGACACCGTCATTAGAAATTAAAAAACACATAATATCAATACAATAGTCTTTATGAATTAAAAAAAATTCTTATAGTTGTTCCCTACGAGTCTTCATCTTTTGAAATCGTTGCATTACTTCTTCAACCGAAACTTGTTGGAGGAATTCCCTTTCAATATAACAAATGCAAGAATCGTTCATGTATTCATCACCCATCCTATTACGCAAATCCGTTTTCACATTCTTCATTGAAGAAAAACATATTTCAACACTTGTCGTTGCAACCGGCAAAACCAATGATAACTTTATTAAACGATACACTAACGGATAATCAATGTGTAATCTTGTTTTCACCATCATTTTAGCAAGATCGCCTAAGCCACTCAAGTTGGCAAACCGCTTATCTTATTTCACGTTAGTAATGTAGTGGCCAAGTTCATATACAAGCTTCTCCTTTTCATCAAAATCAAAATCACACGGATACATCTTGGCCAAGTTTATCAAGTTTACTTTACTAAAGGCACTAAAATTACAAGACGGGCTCAAAGAACTCATATTAGTAAGCAATTTAGTGGTTACCTCATTAAAGCGGCTTCCAAGCTCTTGAATTTGCATATCGAGAACCGTGTTGAAATTATTAACCACATAATGATGACGATTGGTGATACCGGTCTTCTTTCTTTTAAATCTCGGGTCAACATACTCGGCTTCCATATCAACCACTTCAATTTCATATTTTTCACAAAAGGATGCTACATCTTCCAAAAGTGAGTCAAAACCTTCAAGTCGATACCTTTTTAGGCCTTCATCAGTTAACTTAACTAGCTTAACTGCATTCAACATATCTTGATCTTTTCTTTGAAGCGCTTGACACAATGTGTTAGTAACACCCAAGATGTATTTCATCAAATGTAAATAAAATACAAAATTAAAAGTTTTTATGAATTCTTGAAGCCCACGTGATTCATTTTGGTAATTTGAAAACTCTCCCGATTTTTCTATATATTCAAGCACGTCAATAACACAAGGATATAAAGTAAGCAAACGGAGAATTGTTTTTTCATGAGAACTCCAACGTGTATCCCCAGCTCTTGCAAGTGACAACTCTTGATTCTTTCCACTTCCGGTTTCAACTTCCGAATTCAATCCCAAACTTTCTCTTTGACTTTCTCTTAACAAATCTATTCTTTTACAAGATCCACCAACAACATTTACTAAATTTGATAATTCTTTATAAAGTCTGTAAATCTCATAATGTTTGGTTGCAAGGCCCACAACAACAAGTTGAAGTTGGTGAGCAAAACAATGAACATAATATGCCGAAGAATTTTCTTTCAAAATTAAAGCTTTCAAACCATTAAACTCACCGGACATGTTGCTTGCACCGTCATATCCTTGGCCTCTTACTCTACCAATACTCAAGTTGTGGCGAGCAAATAGGTCATCAATTGCAGCTTTAAGAGATAACGTGGTTGTTTCCATAACATGAACAAGGCCAATAAATCGCTCCTTCACAAATCCTAATTTATCAACATATCTTAAAACCACGGCCATTTGTTCTTTTTTAAAAATATCTCTCGATTCATCAACTAATATGGAAAAGACATCATCATTAAGTTCTTCAAATATCCTCTTTAATACTTCTTCTGCAAAACAATTACAAAGTTCTTTCTGGATTGATGGAGACGTCATTTGATTATTCCCGGGAGCATTACCCAATATAACCTTACCAATTTCTTCACTTAGTTCTCCAAACACTTTTAAGAACTCAATAAAATTTCCCCTGTAAAGAGATTTTTCAGACTCATCATGACCACGAAAAGCTAATGAACCATTCAACAATGCTTTGGTAAGTCTAGCCGAAGCATGTAATCGGATTCTATATTGTTTTTTATGTAGATCTGTTCCCTTATCAATGGCCACAGGTATAGACTGAGCTTGGTTAAGTAAGTCTTTCCCCTTTTTACGTGCTTTGTTGTGAAAACTATTGATTTTTCCAACATGATTGCTAAATTTCTCCCGACACCTATTCCAACATCGCAATCCTTCACTTAGAAATGCATCATTTTGTCCACTTTCCTTAAACAAGTAACAATGCAAACAATACACTTTATCCGCTTTGACACTATATTCCAACCAATTTCCAAATTCACTACTGTACCATTCCTCATTAAAGCGTCTTAATTTACCATTAAAATTTGTTAGAGGACAATCATGCCCGGTTGGTTGACATGGACCTCTAAGTAGACATGCCCGTCTAATTTCATCTTTTTGACTTGGGTGATAAGATGAAATTGGTTGCCTTTCGGAAGGATCCCATGGTAGATCATCCAAATTTATTTTTAATGGTTTACTACTTGAAGATGATGATCCAAGGTTCGATGGTTCACTTTGATAATATTTCTTCATATTCAAAATACCTACAAATCAACAATTTCAAACTAACAAATTTAAAACTAAGAAACTAACAAAAACTAACAAATTAACAAATTAAAACCAATAATCATTAAGGCTTTATTGTAACTGCCAATGTGTGTTGTTTGATTGAGCTTTATTTGTTTTATTCACATAAGTTTATTTAGTGTTGGTGAATGCAGATCAGCAGATGGTTATCATTAGATAATAGATATGCCATATACAATTATACCAAAATGTTCATCCATTTGCTTGCAGAGGTTGTTATGTTTTTTCATTATTATTTATAATTCTGAATAGGTGTAATAAAAAACATAGATGTAAGTTCAAAATCTTAAGCTTCTGACGGAAATAAAAAAACCTAGAGCTGGGCAATTCCAGCTCCTGAGGCAAATGCAAAGATCCAATCCAACTTAGATGTAAGTTAATTTCACATAAATTATTACCTTCAAAGTGGGAGCCGGGAGGATTCGAGACTGATAGGGACGGCGGTGGACGGTGGTCAGTGGGCAGTGGACGGTGGTCAGTGGGCAGCGGGAGTGGCTGAGGGTGGACGGTGGTCAATGGGGCAGTGGGCAGTGGGCAGCGGACGGCGGTGGACGGTGGTCAGTGTTTGCGATTTGCGAAGAGACTCTGCAGCTGCTGAGCTGCTTTGCTTATGTTATAAAAAACCCTAACAGGCTAACATCAGTTAGGGACTTAGGGTAACTTAGTAAAAAAAAAAAAACTATTAAAAACGGGAATAGAACTTGCGACCTCCGGGTTACAAAACCCACAAACTACCAGCCGGGCATGCACTTTATATGTTTTTAAGATGGTTCCTGTATAATTTATAGGGTGGTTCCTTTATTATTTTATATATATAAATACACTATAATTTCGAAACCGCGGAACCACCCGTTACTACCGTAGATCCGCCCATGTTTTAGGGTGATTTAATAAAGTTCTTCAACTTAAAATGCTGGTTATATGATGAAGATTATAAAAAAAAGTATTTTTAAACCATAATATAAGAGAGAGAAGAGAGAGAGAGAGAGAGAAGAGATGAGAGAGTAGTAAAAGTAGGAATTAATTTTGATCCGTGCTTTCAACATTGGCAATTTTTATTCCAACTTTGTCCTTTTTACTTTAATATAATATTCTTCAACATTAAACTATCACAAGAATGCCATTATAATAAATTAATAATGACCATTGATCTAATAGTTCAACGGTCAAGATTTACTTAGGTCGTTCTCAAGAAAACTATGGTTTTCATTTGAACCCTCCCATATATATATATATATATATATATATATATATATATATATATATATGTAGGGTAAGGTTAAAATAAAAACCCACTTAAGTTGTGAAAACTCTATAAACTCATTATCAACCACATGTTTTTAATTAAAATTTATATCTTGTGGTCCACAATTAAAATGAATAAAAAATGTAAAGACAAATATAACTTTTTCTCTCTTCTGAAAACATATATAAAATTAGTAAAAAAATGTTAAAAAATAGCAAAACAATTTTTTTTAGTTTTCGATGTTTTGTATTAAATGTTACAACATATATTACGTGTGTTACAAAAAAAAAAATGATGTTACATAGGGTTTTCACGGGTTTTCACAACTCAAGTGGGTTTTCATTCTATACTTCCCCTATGTGTATATATATCTATAATATATATAAACGAAAACCCTAAAATCCTACATTTCGTGATGTGGTCACTCCCCTTTTATGGAAGCCACCAGATTACTTAATTTTTACACGGAGGCCTCTCATTGATTTAAGCCAAATTCATGGGTATGGGTCTTACCAAAACCAGATAACTCTTAAATGAGTTATAACATCTCATTAAATTAAAAATTAATCTTACCAATTATTTGATATGAAAATCATATAAAATATGGATATACTAAAATTTAATATCCAATTTAAAAAGAAAAAGATATTATTTATAATTAATAAACAATTTTATAGTAAAAAACACAAGCTGGTCATGGGTAACTAAATCCAGATAACTTTTAAACGGGTTATAACATATCATTTATTTACGAAACCTTTTCATCATCAAACCTTAAGTATATTATTAACTTTCTTACAATAAAAATATTAAAATTCAAAAAATAAATATTAAAAACGAAAAATGTAAAACAGCCATTCTCTCAAACCATCATATTGCTTTATTTGTAAATGAAGGCTTTTCACGCATTTAACCCGAATTCATGGGTAAAGGTCTCACCAAACCCACATAGTTCTTAAACAGGTTATAACATCTCATTTTATAAAAAATTAATCTAATCAATATTTGATATGAAAATCCTATAAAATAGGGATACTAAAAATAATATATTATTTTATTTAATAAAATGTATTATTTAAAATTAAGAAACAATTTTATAATAAAGAAAATAAACAGTTAATGGGTATCACCAAACCCAGATAACTTTTAAACCAGATTATAACATATCATTTATTTGTGAAACCATTTCATCATCAAACCTCAAGTATATTAATTATTAACTTTGTTATAATAAATAAAATTAAAATTCAAATATACATATATAAATATTGAAAACGAATAATGTAAAACAACTCCCGTAATACGGGGGATAAAATCTAGTTACATTATAAAACAGATAGGCGACTTTTCACCTTCCTATACCCACTATCCTTCAGACGCCGTAATATTAAATGCCCTGACTTCCGACTTTCAACTCCGATAAAACCATCCGGCCGGCCACTTCAATGCTACCGTCTACTTCAATTCTTTCTTTTAATTCCTCTCCATACCTGCTCTCCATACGTTAGAGCCTTTATCCTCAATCAATTTCTTTTAATTGATGTCAGTTTCTATGTATTATAGTCATTCGAATGGTTACTTTCTACGCTATAAAAGCAGCAACACGAAATTCTTCATCACCAGACTCTGCACTTCCTGTTGTTTGCAGTGAGAATCCCATTAATTTTTATAGGTATTTGTTTTATTCTCAATTTTATTGAATATTGTGTTTGGTTAGTCTCAATCGATTGTATTGTTTCGTTATTAATAAACAATGTTAGGTTCTAGAGCACACACTAAAGCAATAAAATACACGAGATTTACGTGGTTCGGTTACGGTGTGTAAGCTACGTCCACGGGGGCAACTAGGGTTTATATTTTATTGAGTGATAATTTGTTACAAGTACAAGAGATTATATATAGGCTAGCTAATTAGGGTTTAACCATTTGCTAATCTTGCTAAACAGGAAAACTAACAAACTGGGCTTGGGCCATTAGGGCTGGCTAGACCCGTTTCTGCCTTTCTCTTATTCTGGCTATCCCATTAATGGGCCGGGGTTAAGACAACATATCTCCAACAATCTTCCACTTGGTGTCTTCGGACCTTGAACTGCACCATCTCTTCTGTACTTCCGTAAAACGAAAAATCCCCCTGATCTTCAAAAATCCCTAGTTACCCCACCTTCTCATCTTTATTCCTAAAGGCCAGCAGAAGCTGTGCATAGCTTCTGCTTATCCAGTACCACAACTTTGGTAAACATATCTGCTGGATTCTTAGCACCTGAGATGTTCTTCAAGCTGATTGTTCCATCACTGATCAATCCTCTCACGAAGTGATACCTCATCCCGATATGCTTCGTCTTCCCATGATAGACTGGATTCATGGCAAATTTCACCGCACTCTTATTGTCACAATACAATGAGTAATCAGATTGTTGTTTACCCAACTCTTCAAGAAAAGTCTTCAACCATACTAACTCTTTACTTGCTTCAGCAACAGCCATGTACTCGGCTTCTGTTGTTGATAGAGCTACGCTTTTCTGAAGTCTGGACATCCAGCTCACTGCTGTTCCTCCCACTGTAAAAACATACCCTGTAGTGCTCTTAAATGTCTCTTTACATCCACCCAAATCAGCATATGTAAAACCTCTTAGAATAGCATCCTTTCCTCCGAAACATAACCCCATTTTTTTGGGTACCCTTCAAGTATCTGAGCACCCATTTAACAGCTGCCCAATGTTCTCTTCCCGGATCTGACATAAATCGACTAACCACCCCAACAGCATGAGCAATATCTGGTCGAGTGTAGACCATGGCATACATGAGGCTACCGACCACTGATGCATATGGAACCTTGGACATCTCTGATCTTTCTTCTTAAGATTTAGGAGACTGATCTTTGGTAAGCTTCAAATGACTTCCTAATGGAGTATTTCTAGGCTTGCTCTTTTCGTCATTCATCTTGAATCTCTCCAACACTTTCCCTATGTATTTCTCCTGGGATAGTGTTAGAGAACCATCCTTGTTTCTAGTGATACTCATCCCAAGTATCTGTTTGGCTAGACCCAAATCCTTCATCTCGAATTCTTTAGACATTTGCTTTTTCAACTTGCATATCTTTTTCACATCAAATCTTGCAATCAATATATCATCAACATAAAGTAACAATATGATATAAGAGCTGCTGAATTTTTCAGATAGCAACAATGATCCATCTGGCATCTCTTGAATCCCGACCTCTCCATGAAGCTATCAAACTTCATGTACCACTGTCTAGGTGCCTATTTGAGACCATACAAGCTCTTCTTCAATTTGCAGACCCAATTTTCTTTTCCAACAACCTTGAATCCCTCAGGTTGTGCCGTATAAATGTCCTCATCTAAGTCACCATGCAGACAAGTTGTTTTCACATCTAGCTGCTCTAGATACAACTTTTCTGCAGCTACAATACTAAGAACCAACCTGATGGTAGTCATCTTCACCACTGGAGAGAAAATCTCATCATAATCAATTCCCTTCTTCTGCTGAAACCCCTTGACTACTAAACGGGCTTTATACCGTTTAGACCCATCATGTTCTTCTTTGACCCTGAAGACCCATTTGTTCTGTAGAGCTCTTTTATCTGACAGAAGCTTGACTAAGACCCAAGTCTTGTTTTTATCTAAAGAGCTCATCTCATCCTTCATTGCATGCTCCCACTGGAAAAAATCTTTCGTCTTGACCGCTTCAGAGTAGCTTTCCGGTTCACCATTTCCTGTCAAGAGAATATAATTAACTGAAGGATTGTATTTATTAGGAGGCTTACTAACTCTGGTGGATCTCCTGACCCAATTCTCAGACGGTTCAGGTTGTTGTAGAGGCTGCTCAACTTCATGATCTGAGCTCCCACTGTCAGAGACTTCTCCTGTCTCACTATATCCACCTTCATCAAATTCTGGTCTTGCGTCATCTTCGGAATTTGATTCAGGTTCTCCAACCGGTTTATCCTTTTGACTACCGGCGTCAAACTCAACAACTTCTTTCTGAACCTCTGAATTTTCTAAATTCTTGTCTTTGTACAGCTATGCTTCATTGAATTCAGCGTGCTTGCTTCTAACTACCTTTCTGCTTTCAAAATCCCAAAGCTTGTAGCCCATCTTTTCTGACCCGAAACCAATAAGCGTGTACTTCTTTGCTTTAGCATCTAACTTGTCACCTTCTGGATAGATGTCATAAGCACTACACCCGAATATTCTTAGGTGATCATACTTTACCGCTTTGCTCTTCTATTCTTTTTGAGGAATCTTGAATCCCATTGGTACCGAGGGCCCACGATTGATAAGATAGGCCGCGGTGTTAACCGCATCAGCCCGGAACATTTTTGGGAGCCCCGCATTCAATCTCATACTTCTGGCTCTCTCACATAATGTTTTGTTCATCCTCTCTGCAACCCCATTCTGTTGCGGAGTTCCTGGAACTGTATTTATCATCTTGATCCCTCTTTCAGCACAATAATCAATAAATTCTTTGCTGATGTTTTCTCCACCGTTGTCAAACTTCAAGCACTTAACCTTCAAATCAGTTTCAAGTTCAACAGCAGATTTCCGTTTATTAAAAATACCAAAAACTTCATATTTGTGTTTAAGAAAGTAAACCCATACCTTGCGTGTTGAATCATCGATGAAAGTAACATAGTAGCGAGATCCTCCAATTGAAGCAACCGATGTCGGTCCATATATATCCAAGTGAACTAGCTCTAATTTCCGAGCTTTTGGTACTCTACCTGTCTTAGCAAAACTAACCTTCTTTTTCTTGCCGAAGACACACGGTTCACAAAACTCAGGCTCGACCCTTTTCAATTCTGGAAGCTTTCCCCTGGCCACAAGCATTTTCATCCCATTTTCACTCATGTGACCGAGTCGTTGATGCCATAAATTTGATTGACTCAGCCCACTAGTCACTACATTAACGCCTTCAGTTGGTACTTCAACCATATATAAAGTACCCCTCTTCTTACCTCTAGCAATCACCATACTGCCTTTCACTACTTTCCATTGTCCTCCACCAAAGTGGTCATCGTATCCCTGATCATCAAGCTGCCCAATGGATATCAACATCCTTTTCAAACCAGGAACGACCCGAACGTTCTTCAAGGTCCATATGGTTCCCAATGGTGTTTTTAAGTCTATGTCTCCAATTTCTGTAATATCAAGACTGTGATTATTAGCCAAACGAACTTTACCAAAGTTACCTGTTCGTAGATTCTTCATCTTCTTCGTGCTAGAGGTAGCATGAAACGATGCTCCCGAATCCATAATCCAATCTTCAACTGTATTTTTGACACAACAAATAAGAGCATCATCTGAATCATCTGATGTTGTGGCAGCATTCACCTCTTTCTTATCTTTAGGTGGGTTGGTGCATTGACTTCTGAAGTGCCCGGTTTCATCACAATTCCAGCAAACTATGTCTTTTCTTGGTTTTGCTGATCTTGATTTGCTTCTTCGTTTTGACTTTAACCTTCATCTATTTCCACCTCTATATACTTCTCCCTCTCCCCTCAGTACTGAGCAATGAACTTGACTCTCCCCGAATTCCTCCTTCTCGAGTCCTCATTCAATATCAAGTCACGAACTTTAATAAAAGTGAGGGTCTCAACTGCCCCACTAACTGCAGTAATAGTTCCTGACCAACTGTCAGGTAATGAGGATAAAAGCAAGCATGCTTGTAGTTCATCATCTATCTTGAAGTTTACTGAATTCAAACGAGACAAGTGAGAATTAAACAAATTAATATGCTCAATAACAGAACCTCCCTCTTTCATGCGGGTGTTGACTAACTCCCGTATCAGAAACACCTTGTTGGCGCAGAAGATAGCTTCTTATACATATTTGACAAAGCCTCTATGATTCCTCGTGCTGAGGTTTGTTCAGAAATATTGTAACCAACATTCATAGAAAGAGTGAGCCTGATAGTTGACATAGCCTTCTTATTGATTGCCGTCTATTCTTCCGTTGCGGGTGTAGGAGGAGGCTCTAAGGCTGCATCCATATCCTTTTGTATAAGCAAATCCTTGATTTGCATCTTCCACCATCCGAAATTCTTCCCGTCAAACTTCTCAATTCTAACTTTTCCATCATCAGACATCTTTGCTTGCTGAATAATGGAAACTGACCAGAGAACGTGGAACCTGAAAATCGCAGCAGCAAAAAACCAGTGCAGAAACTTTTGTTTTGAGTGGCGGTAGCGGTTCTGCAGTTCCGGCAAGGCTACTGAAGGCGGCTGGAGACTGGCGGCTAGTGTGTGTTCTTGATCAAGAACCTAGCTCTTGATACCAGTTGTTAGGTTCTAGAGCACACACGAAAGCAATAAAAGACACGAGATTTACGTGGTTTGGTTACGGTGTGTAACCTACGTCCACAGGTGCAACTAGGGTTTATATTTTATTGAGTGATAATCTGTTACAAGTACAAGAGATTATATATAGGCTAGCTAATTAGGGTTTAACCCTTTGCTAATCTTGCTAAATAGGAAAACTAACAAACTGGGCTTGGGCTATTAGGGCTGGCCAGACCCGTTTCTGCCTTTTCTCTTATTCT